>NW_028116669.1:0-34349 GCF_964273445.1 Streptopelia decaocto | reverse complement strand
GATTTGAAAAGTTTCAATGGGCATGGGAAGAATTGGGACAAAAATTGGAAAATTTTTAAGGGACTTTGAAAAAATTTCAACTGGAATTTTAGCAATTTTGACGTGAAATTGTAAAGATGTGGAAGTGGATTTTGAAAATTCTAGAGAGAATTTTAAAAGCTTCAACAGAATGTCAACAATTGGAGAGGGATTTGAAAAGTTTCAATGGGAATGGAAAGAATTGGGACAAAAATTGGAAAATTTTTAAGGGACTTTGAAAAAAATTTTAACTGGAATTTTAGCAATTTTGACGTGAAATTGTAAAGATGTGGAAGTGGATTTTGAAAATTCTAGAGAGAATTTTAAAAGCTTCAACAGAATTTCAACAATTTGGAGAGGGATTTGAAAAGTTTCAATGGTTATGTGAAGAATTGGGACAAAAATTGGAAAATTTTTAAGGGACTTTGAAAAAATTTCAACTGGAATTTTCGCAATTTTGACGTGAAATTGTAAAGATGTGGAAGTGGATTTTGAAAATTCTAGAGAGAATTTTAAAAGCTTCAACAGAATTTCAACAATTTTGAGAGGGATTTGAAAAGTTTCAATGGGAATGGGAAGAATTGGGACAAAAATTGGAAAATTTTGAAGGACTTGGAAAAAATTTCAACTGGAATTTTAGCAATTTTGACGTGAAATTGTAAAGATGTGGAAGTGGATTTTGAAAATTCTAGAGAGAATTTTAAAAGCTTCAACAGAATTTCAACAATTTGGAGAGGGATTTGAAAAGTTTCAATGGGAATGGGAAGAATTGGGACAAAAATTGGAAAATTTTTCAGGGACTTTGAAAAAATTTCAACTGGAATTTTCGCAATTTTGACGTGAAATTGTAAAGATGTTGAAGTGGATTTTGAAAATTCTAGAGAGAATTTTAAAAGCTTCAACAGAATTTCAACAATTTGGAGAGGGATTTGAAAAGTTTCAATGGGAATGGGAAGAATTGGGGCAAAAATTGGAAAATTTTTAAGGGACTTTGAAAAAATTTCAACTGGAATTTTAGCAATTTTGACGTGAAATTGTAAAGATGTGGAAGTGGATTTTGAAAATTCTAGAGAGAATTTTAAAAGCTTCAACAGAATGTCAACAATTTTGAGAGGGATTTGAAAAGTTTCAATGGGAATGGGAAGAATTGGGACAAAAATTGGAAAATTTTAAGGGACTTTGAAAAAATTTCAACTGGAATTTTCGCAATTTTGACGTGAAATTGTAAAGATGTTGAAGTGGATTTTGAAAATTCTAGAGAGAATTTTAAAAGCTTCAACAGAATTTCAACAATTTGGAGAGGGATTTGAAAAGTTTCAATGGGAATGGGAAGAATTGGGACAAAAATTGGAAAATTTTTAAGGGACTTTGAAAAAATTTCAACTGGAATTTTAGCAATTTTGACGTGAAATTGTAAAGATGTGGAAGTGGATTTTGAAAATTCTAGAGAGAATTTTAAAAGCTTCAACAGAATTTCAACAATTTGGAGAGGGATTTGAAAAGTTTCAATGGGTATGTGAAGAATTGGGACAAAAATTGGAAAATTTTTCAGGGACTTTGAAAAAATTTCAACTGGAATTTTAGCAATTTTGACGTGAAATTGTAAACATGTGGACGTGGATTTTGAAAATTCTAGAGAGAATTTTAAAAGCTTCAACCGAATTTCAACAATTTGGAGAGGGATTTGAAAAGTTTCAATGGGCATGGGAAGAATTGGGACAAAAATTGGAAAATTTTTAAGGGACTTTGAAAAAATTTCAACTGGAATTTTAGCAATTTTTGACGTGAAATTGTAAAGATGTGGAAGTGGATTTTGAAAATTCTAGAGAGAATTTTAAAAGCTTCAACAGAATGTCAACAATTGGAGAGGGATTTGAAAAGTTTCAATGGGAATGGAAAGAATTGGGACAAAAATTGGAAAATTTTTAAGGGACTTTGAAAAAATTTTAACTGGAATTTTAGCAATTTTGACGTGAAATTGTAAAGATGTGGAAGTGGATTTTGAAAATTCTAGAGAGAATTTTAAAAGCTTCAACAGAATTTCAACAATTTGGAGAGGGATTTGAAAAGTTTCAATGGTTATGTGAAGAATTGGGACAAAAATTGGAAAATTTTTAAGGGACTTTGAAAAAATTTCAACTGGAATTTTCGCAATTTTGACGTGAAATTGTAAAGATGTGGAAGTGGATTTTGAAAATTCTAGAGAGAATTTTAAAAGCTTCAACAGAATTTCAACAATTTTGAGAGGGATTTGAAAAGTTTCAATGGGAATGGGAAGAATTGGGACAAAAATTGGAAAATTTTGAAGGGACTTTGGAAAAAATTTCAACTGGAATTTTAGCAATTTTGACGTGAAATTGTAAAGATGTGGAAGTGGATTTTGAAAATTCTAGAGAGAATTTTAAAAGCTTCAACAGAATTTCAACAATTTGGAGAGGGATTTGAAAAGTTTCAATGGGAATGGGAAGAATTGGGACAAAAATTGGAAAATTTTTCAGGGACTTTGAAAAAATTTCAACTGGAATTTTCGCAATTTTGACGTGAAATTGTAAAGATGTTGAAGTGGATTTTGAAAATTCTAGAGAGAATTTTAAAAGCTTCAACAGAATTTCAACAATTTGGAGAGGGATTTGAAAAGTTTCAATGGGAATGGGAAGAATTGGGGCAAAAATTGGAAAATTTTTAAGGGACTTTGAAAAAATTTCAACTGGAATTTTAGCAATTTTGACGTGAAATTGTAAAGATGTGGAAGTGGATTTTGAAAATTCTAGAGAGAATTTTAAAAGCTTCAACAGAATGTCAACAATTTTGAGAGGGATTTGAAAAGTTTCAATGGGAATGGGAAGAATTGGGACAAAAATTGGAAAATTTTTAAGGGACTTTGAAAAAATTTCAACTGGAATTTTCGCAATTTTGACGTGAAATTGTAAAGATGTTGAAGTGGATTTTGAAAATTCTAGAGAGAATTTTAAAAGCTTCAACAGAATTTCAACAATTTGGAGAGGGATTTGAAAAGTTTCAATGGGAATGGGAAGAATTGGGGCAAAAATTGGAAAATTTTTAAGGGACTTTGAAAAAATTTCAACTGGAATTTTAGCAATTTTGATGTGAAATTGTAAAGATGTGGAAGTGGATTTTGAAAATTCTAGAGAGAATTTTAAAAGCTTCAACAGAATGTCAACAATTTTGAGAGGGATTTGAAAAGTTTCAATGGGAATGGGAAGAATTGGGACAAAAATTGGAAAATTTTTAAGGGACTTTGAAAAAATTTCAACTGGAATTTTAGCAATTTTGACGTGAAATTGTAAAGATGTGGAAGTGGATTTTGAAAATTCTAGAGAGAATTTTAAAAGCTTCAACAGAATTTCAACAATTTTGAGAGGGATTTAAAAAGTTTCAATGGTATGTGAAGAATTGGGACAAAAATTGGAAAAATTTTAAGGGACTTTGAAAAAATTTCAACTGGAATTTTAGCAATTTTGACGTGAAATTGTAAAGATGTGGAAGTGGATTTTGAAAATTCTAGAGAGAATTTTAAAAGCTTCAACAGAATGTCAACAATTTTGAGAGGGATTTGAAAAGTTTCAATGGGAATGGGAAGAATTGGGGCAAAAATTGGAAAATTTTTAAGGGACTTTGAAAAAATTTCAACTGGAATTTTAGCAATTTTGACGTGAAATTGTAAAGATGTGGAAGTGGATTTTGAAAATTCTAGAGAGAATTTTAAAAGCTTCAACAGAATGTCAACAATTTGGAGAGGGATTTGAAAAGTTTCAATGGGAATGGGAAGAATTGGGACAAAAATTGGAAAATTTTGAAGGGACTTGGAAAAAATTTCAACTGGAATTTTAGCAATTTTGACGTGAAATTGTAAAGATGTGGAAGTGGATTTTGAAAATTCTAGAGAGAATTTTAAAAGCTTCAACAGAATTTCAACAATTTGGAGAGGGATTTGAAAAGTTTCAATGGGAATGGGAAGAATTGGGACAAAAATTGGAAAATTTTTCAGGGACTTTGAAAAAATTTCAACTGGAATTTTCGCAATTTTGACGTGAAATTGTAAAGATGTTGAAGTGGATTTTGAAAATTCTAGAGAGAATTTTAAAAGCTTCAACAGAATTTCAACAATTTGGAGAGGGATTTGAAAAGTTTCAATGGGAATGGGAAGAATTGGGGCAAAAATTGGAAAATTTTTAAGGGACTTTGAAAAAATTTCAACTGGAATTTTAGCAATTTTGACGTGAAATTGTAAAGATGTGGAAGTGGATTTTGAAAATTCTAGAGAGAATTTTAAAAGCTTCAACAGAATGTCAACAATTTTGAGAGGGATTTGAAAAGTTTCAATGGTATGTGAAGAATTGGGACAAAAATTGGAAAATTTTTAAGGGACTTTGAAAAAATTTCAACTGGAATTTTCGCAATTTTGACGTGAAATTGTAAAGATGTTGAAGTGGATTTTGAAAATTCTAGAGAGAATTTTAAAAGCTTCAACAGAATTTCAACAATTTGGAGAGGGATTTGAAAAGTTTCAATGGGAATGGGAAGAATTGGGGCAAAAATTGGAAAATTTTTAAGGGACTTTGAAAAAATTTCAACTGGAATTTTAGCAATTTTGATGTGAAATTGTAAAGATGTGGAAGTGGATTTTGAAAATTCTAGAGAGAATTTTAAAAGCTTCAACAGAATGTCAACAATTTTGAGAGGGATTTGAAAAGTTTCAATGGGAATGGGAAGAATTGGGACAAAAATTGGAAAATTTTTAAGGGACTTTGAAAAAATTTCAACTGGAATTTTAGCAATTTTGACGTGAAATTGTAAAGATGTGGAAGTGGATTTTGAAAATTCTAGAGAGAATTTTAAAAGCTTCAACAGAATTTCAACAATTTGGAGAGGGATTTAAAAAGTTTCAATGGTATGTGAAGAATTGGGACAAAAATTGGAAAAATTTTAAGGGACTTTGAAAAAATTTCAACTGGAATTTTAGCAATTTTGACGTGAAATTGTAAAGATGTGGAAGTGGATTTTGAAAATTCTAGAGAGAATTTTAAAAGCTTCAACAGAATGTCAACAATTTTGAGAGGGATTTGAAAAGTTTCAATGGGAATGGGAAGAATTGGGGCAAAAATTGGAAAATTTTTAAGGGACTTTGAAAAAATTTCAACTGGAATTTTAGCAATTTTGACGTGAAATTGTAAAGATGTGGAAGTGGATTTTGAAAATTCTAGAGAGAATTTTAAAAGCTTCAACAGAATTTCAACAATTTTGAGAGGGATTTGAAAAGTTTCAATGGGAATGGGAAGAATTGGGACAAAAATTGGAAAATTTTTCAGGGACTTTGAAAAAATTTCAACTGGAATTTTAGCAATTTTGACGTGAAATTGTAAAGATGTGGAAGTGGATTTTGAAAATTCTAGAGAGAATTTTAAAAGCTTCAACAGAATTTCAACAATTTGGAGAGGGATTTGAAAAGTTTCAATGGGAATGGGAAGAATTGGGACAAAAATTGGAAAATTTTTCAGGGACTTTGAAAAAATTTCAACTGGAATTTTCGCAATTTTGACGTGAAATTGTAAAGATGTGGAAGTGGATTTTGAAAATTCTAGAGAGAATTTTAAAAGCTTCAACAGAATTTCAACAATTTGGAGAGGGATTTGAAAAGTTTCAATGGGAATGGGAAGAATTGGGGCAAAAATTGGAAAATTTTTAAGGGACTTTGAAAAAATTTCAACTGGAATTTTAGCAATTTTGACGTGAAATTGTAAAGATGTGGAAGTGGATTTTGAAAATTCTAGAGAGAATTTTAAAAGCTTCAACAGAATGTCAACAATTTTGAGAGGGATTTGAAAAGTTTCAATGGGAATGGGAAGAATTGGGACAAAAATTGGAAAATTTTTAAGGGACTTTGAAAAAATTTCAACTGGAATTTTCGCAATTTTGACGTGAAATTGTAAAGATGTTGAAGTGGATTTTGAAAATTCTAGAGAGAATTTTAAAAGCTTCAACAGAATTTCAACAATTTGGAGAGGGATTTGAAAAGTTTCAATGGGAATGGGAAGAATTGGGGCAAAAATTGGAAAATTTTTAAGGGACTTTGAAAAAATTTCAACTGGAATTTTAGCAATTTTGATGTGAAATTGTAAAGATGTGGAAGTGGATTTTGAAAATTCTAGAGAGAATTTTAAAAGCTTCAACAGAATGTCAACAATTTGGAGAGGGATTTGAAAAGTTTCAATGGGAATGGGAAGAATTGGGACAAAAATTGGAAAATTTTTAAGGGACTTTGAAAAAATTTCAACTGGAATTTTAGCAATTTTGACGTGAAATTGTAAAGATGTGGAAGTGGATTTTGAAAATTCTAGAGAGAATTTTAAAAGCTTCAACCGAATTTCAACAATTTGGAGAGGGATTTGAAAAGTTTCAATGGGAATGGGAAGAATTGGGACAAAAATTGGAAAATTTTTAAGGGACTTTGAAAAAATTTCAACTGGAATTTTAGCAATTTTGACGTGAAATTGTAAAGATGTGGAAGTGGATTTTGAAAATTCTAGAGAGAATTTTAAAAGCTTCAACAGAATGTCAACAATTTGGAGAGGGATTTGAAAAGTTTCAATAGGAATGGGAAGAATTGGGACAAAAATTGGAAAATTTTTAAGGGACTTTGAAAAAATTTCAACTGGAATTTTAGCAATTTTGACGTGAAATTGTAAAGATGTGGAAGTGGATTTTGAAAATTCTAGAGAGAATTTAAAAGCTTCAACAGAATGTCAACAATTTGGAGAGGGATTTGAAAAGTTTCAATGGGAATGGGAAGAATTGGGACAAAAATTGGAAAATTTTTAAGGGACTTTGAAAAAATTTCAACTGGAATTTTAGCAATTTTGACGTGAAATTGTAAAGATGTTGAAGTGGATTTTGAAAATTCTAGAGAGAATTTTAAAAGCTTCAACAGAATTTCAACAATTTGGAGAGGGATTTGAAAAGTTTCAATGGGAATGGGAAGAATTGGGACAAAAATTGGAAAATTTTTAAGGGACTTTGAAAAAATTTCAAGTGGAATTTTAGCAATTTTGACGTGAAATTGTAAACATGTGGACATGGATTTTGAAAATTCTAGAGAGAATTTTAAAAGCTTCAACAGAATGTCAACAATTTTGAGAGGGATTTGAAAAGTTTCAATAGGAATGGGAAGAATTGGGACAAAAATTGGAAAATTTTTAAGGGACTTTGAAAAAATTTCAACTGGAATTTTAGCAATTTTGACATGAAATTGTAAAGATGTGGAAGTGGATTTTGAAAATTCTAGAGAGAATTTTAAAAGCTTCAACAGAATTTCAACAATTTGGAGAGGGATTTGAAAAGTTTCAATGGGAATGGGAAGAATTGGGACAAAAAATGGAAAATTTTTAAGGGACTTTGAAAAAATTTCAACTGGAATTTTAGCAATTTTGACGTGAAATTGTAAAGATGTGGAAGTGGATTTTGAAAATTCTAGAGAGAATTTTAAAAGCTTCAACAGAATGTCAACAATTTTGAGAGGGATTTGAAAAGTTTCAATGGGAATGGGAAGAATTGGGACAAAAATTGGAAAATTTTTAAGGGACTTTGAAAAAATTTCAACTGGAATTTTAGCAATTTTGATGTGAAATTGTAAAGATGTGGAAGTGGATTTTGAAAATTCTAGAGAGAATTTTAAAAGCTTCAACAGAATGTCAACAATTTTGAGAGGGATTTGAAAAGTTTCAATGGGAATGGGAAGAATTGGGACAAAAATTGGAAAATTTTTCAGGGACTTTGAAAAAATTTCAACTGGAATTTTAGCAATTTTGACGTGAAATTGTAAACATGTGGACATGGATTTTGAAAATTCTAGAGAGAATTTTAAAAGCTTCAACAGAATTTCAACAATTTTGAGAGGGATTTGAAAAGTTTCAATGGGAATGGGAAGAATTGGGACAAAAATTGGAAAATTTTTAAGGGACTTTGAAAAAATTTCAACTGGAATTTTAGCAATTTTGACGTGAAATTGTAAAGATGTGGAAGTAGATTTTGAAAATGCTAGAGAGAATTTTAAAAGCTTCAACAGAATGTCAACAATTTGGAGAGGGATTTGAAAAGTTTCAATGGGAATGGGAAGAATTGGGACAAAAATTGGAAAATTTTGAAGGGACTTTGAAAAAATTTCAACTGGAATTTTAGCAATTTTGACGTGAAATTGTAAAGATGTGGAAGTGGATTTTGGAAATTCTAGAGAGAATTTTAAAAGCTTCAACAGAATGTCAACAATTTTGAGAGGGATTTGAAAAGTTTCAATGGGAATGGGAAGAATTGGGACAAAAATTGGAAAATTTTTCAGGGACTTTGAAAAAATTTCAACTGGAATTTTAGCAATTTTGACGTGAAATTGTAAACATGTGGACATGGACTTTGAAAATTCTAGAGAGAATTTTAAAAGCTTCAACAGAATTTCAACAATTTTGAGAGGGATTTGAAAAGTTTCAATGGGAATGGGAAGAATTGGGACAAAAATTGGAAAATTTTTAAGGGACTTTGAAAAAATTTCAACTGGAATTTTAGCAATTTTGACGTGAAATTGTAAAGATGTGGAAGTGGATTTTGAAAATTCTAGAGAGAATTTTAAAAGCTTCAACAGAATGTCAACAATTTGGAGAGGGATTTGAAAAGTTTCAATGGGAATGGGAAGAATTGGGACAAAAATTGGAAAATTTTTAAGGGACTTTGAAAAAATTTCAACTGGAATTTTAGCAATTTTGACGTGAAATTGTAAAGATGTGGAAGTGGATTTTGAAAATTCTAGAGAGAATTTTAAAAGCTTCAACAGAATTTCAACAATTTGGAGCAGGATTTGAAAAGTTTCAATGGGAATGGGAAGAATTGGGACAAAAATTGGAAAATTTTTAAGGGACTTTGAAAAAATTTCAACTGGAATTTTAGCAATTTTGACGTGAAATTGTAAAGATGTGGAAGTGGATTTTGAAAATTCTAGAGAGAATTTTAAAAGCTTCAACAGAATGTCAACAATTTGGAGAGGGATTTGAAAAGTTTCAATAGGAATGGGAAGAATTGGGACAAAAATTGGAAAATTTTTAAGGGACTTTGAAAAAATTTCAACTGGAATTTTAGCAATTTTGACGTGAAATTGTAAAGATGTGGAAGTGGATTTTGAAAATTCTAGAGAGAATTTAAAAGCTTCAACAGAATGTCAACAATTTGGAGAGGGATTTGAAAAGTTTCAATGGGAATGGGAAGAATTGGGACAAAAATTGGAAAATTTTTAAGGGACTTTGAAAAAATTTCAACTGGAATTTTAGCAATTTTGACGTGAAATTGTAAAGATGTTGAAGTGGATTTTGAAAATTCTAGAGAGAATTTTAAAAGCTTCAACAGAATTTCAACAATTTGGAGAGGGATTTGAAAAGTTTCAATGGGAATGGGAAGAATTGGGACAAAAATTGGAAAATTTTTAAGGGACTTTGAAAAAATTTCAAGTGGAATTTTAGCAATTTTGACGTGAAATTGTAAAGATGTGGACATGGATTTTGAAAATTCTAGAGAGAATTTTAAAAGCTTCAACAGAATGTCAACAATTTTGAGAGGGATTTGAAAAGTTTCAATAGGAATGGGAAGAATTGGGACAAAAATTGGAAAATTTTTAAGGGACTTTGAAAAAATTTCAACTGGAATTTTAGCAATTTTGACGTGAAATTGTAAAGATGTGGAAGTTGATTTTGAAAATTCTAGAGAGAATTTTAAAAGCTTCAACAGAATTTCAACAATTTGGAGAGGGATTTGAAAAGTTTCAATGGGAATGGGAAGAATTGGGACAAAAAATGGAAAATTTTTAAGGGACTTTGAAAAAATTTCAACTGGAATTTTAGCAATTTTGACGTGAAATTGTAAAGATGTGGAAGTGGATTTTGAAAATTCTAGAGAGAATTTTAAAAGCTTCAACAGAATGTCAACAATTTTGAGAGGGATTTGAAAAGTTTCAATGGGAATGGGAAGAATTGGGACAAAAATTGGAAAATTTTTAAGGGACTTTGAAAAAATTTCAACTGGAATTTTAGCAATTTTGATGTGAAATTGTAAAGATGTGGAAGTGGATTTTGAAAATTCTAGAGAGAATTTTAAAAGCTTCAACAGAATGTCAACAATTTTGAGAGGGATTTGAAAAGTTTCAATGGGAATGGGAAGAATTGGGACAAAAATTGGAAAATTTTTCAGGGACTTTGAAAAAATTTCAACTGGAATTTTAGCAATTTTGACGTGAAATTGTAAACATGTGGACATGGATTTTGAAAATTCTAGAGAGAATTTTAAAAGCTTCAACAGAATTTCAACAATTTTGAGAGGGATTTGAAAAGTTTCAATGGGAATGGGAAGAATTGGGACAAAAATTGGAAAATTTTTAAGGGACTTTGAAAAAATTTCAACTGGAATTTTAGCAATTTTGACGTGAAATTGTAAAGATGTGGAAGTAGATTTTGAAAATGCTAGAGAGAATTTTAAAAGCTTCAACAGAATTTCAACAATTTGGAGAGGGATTTGAAAAGTTTCAATGGGAATGGGAAGAATTGGGACAAAAATTGGAAAATTTTGAAGGGACTTTGAAAAAATTTCAACTGGAATTTTAGCAATTTTGACGTGAAATTGTAAACATGTGGACATGGATTTTGAAAATTCTAGAGAGAATTTTAAAAGCTTCAACAGAATTTCAACAATTTGGAGAGGGATTTGAAAAGTTTCAATGGGAATGGGAAGAATTGGGACAAATTTGGAAAATTTTTAAGGGACTTTGAAAAAATTTCAACTGGAATTTTAGCAATTTTGACGTGAAATTGTAAAGATGTGGAAGTGGATTTTGAAAATTCTAGAGAGAATTTTAAAAGCTTCAACCGAATTTCAACAATTTGGAGAGGGATTTGAAAAGTTTCAATGGGAATGGGAAGAATTGGGACAAAAATTGGAAAATTTTAAAGGGACTTTGAAAAAATTTCAACTGGAATTTTAGCAATTTTGACGTGAAATTGTAAAGATGTGGACATGGATTTTGAAAATTCTAGAGAGAATTTTAAAAGCTTCAACAGAATTTCAACAATTTGGAGAGGGATTTGAAAAGTTTCAATGGGAATGGGAAGAACTGGGACAAAAATTGGAAAATTTTTAAGGGACTTTGAAAAAATTTCAACTGGAATTTTAGCAATTTTGACGTGAAATTGTAAAGATGTGGACATGGATTTTGAAAATTCTAGAGAGAATTTTAAAAGCTTCAACAGAATTTCAACAATTTGGAGAGGGATTTGAAAAGTTTCAATGGGAATGGGAAGAATTGGGACAAAAATTGGAAAATTTTTAAGGGACTTTGAAAAAATTTCAACTGGAATTTTAGCAATTTTGACGTGAAATTGTAAAGATGTTGAAGTGGATTTTGAAAATTCTAGAGAGAATTTTAAAAGCTTCAACCGAATTTCAACAATTTGGAGAGGGATTTGAAAAGTTTCAATGGGAATGGGAAGAATTGGGACAAAAATGGGAAAATTTTGAAGGGACTTTGAAAAAATTTCAACTGGAATTTTAGCAATTTTGACGTGAAATTGTAAAGATGTTGAAGTGGATTTTGAAAATTCTAGAGAGAATTTTAAAAGCTTCAACAGAATTTCAACAATTTGGAGAGGGATTTGAAAAGTTTCAATGGTTATGTGAAGAATTGGGACAAAAATTGGAAAATTTTTAAGGGACTTTGAAAAAATTTCAACTGGAATTTTAGCAATTTTGACGTGAAATTGTAAAGATGTTGAAGTGGATTTTGAAAATTCTAGAGAGAATTTTAAAAGCTTCAACAGAATTTCAACAATTTGGAGAGGGATTTGAAAAGTTTCAATGGGAATGGGAAGAATTGGGACAAAAATTGGAAAATTTTTAAGGGACTTTGAAAAAATTTCAACTGGAATTTTAGCAATTTTGACGTGAAATTGTAAACATGTGGACATGGATTTTGAAAATTCTAGAGAGAATTTTAAAAGCTTCAACAGAATTTCAACAATTTTGAGAGGGATTTGAAAAGTTTCAATGGGAATGGGAAGAATTGGGACAAAAATTGGAAAATTTTTAAGGGACTTTGAAAAAATTTCAACTGGAATTTTAGCAATTTTGACGTGAAATTGTAAAGATGTGGAAGTGGATTTTGGAAATTCTAGAGAGAATTTTAAAAGCTTCAACAGAATGTCAACAATTTTGAGAGGGATTTGAAAAGTTTCAATGGGAATGGGAAGAATTGGGACAAAAATTGGAAAATTTTTAAGGGACTTTGAAAAAATTTCAACTGGAATTTTAGCAATTTTGACGTGAAATTGTAAAGATGTGGACATGGATTTTGAAAATTCTAGAGAGAATTTTAAAAGCTTCAACAGAATTTCAACAATTTTGAGAGGGATTTGAAAAGTTTCAATGGGAATGGGAAGAATTGGGACAAAAATTGGAAAATTTTTAAGGGACTTTGAAAAAATTTCAACTGGAATTTTAGCAATTTTGACGTGAAATTGTAAAGATGTGGAAGTGGATTTTGAAAATGCTAGAGAGAATTTTAAAAGCTTCAACAGAATTTCAACAATTTGGAGAGGGATTTGAAAAGTTTCAATGGGAATGGGAAGAATTGGGACAAAAATTGGAAAATTTTGAAGGGACTTTGAAAAAATTTCAACTGGAATTTTAGCAATTTTGACGTGAAATTGTAAACATGTGGACATGGATTTTGAAAATTCTAGAGAGAATTTTAAAAGCTTCAACAGAATTTCAACAATTTGGAGAGGGATTTGAAAAGTTTCAATGGGAATGGGAAGAATTGGGACAAATTTGGAAAATTTTTAAGGGACTTTGAAAAAATTTCAACTGGAATTTTAGCAATTTTGACGTGAAATTGTAAAGATGTGGACATGGATTTTGAAAATTCTAGAGAGAATTTTAAAAGCTTCAACAGAATTTCAACAATTTGGAGAGGGATTTGAAAAGTTTCAATGGTTATGTGAAGAATTGGGACAAAAATTGGAAAATTTTTAAGGGACTTTGAAAAAATTTCAACTGGAATTTTAGCAATTTTGACGTGAAATTGTAAAGATGTTGAAGTGGATTTTGAAAATTCTAGAGAGAATTTTAAAAGCTTCAACAGAATTTCAACAATTTTGAGAGGGATTTGAAAAGTTTCAATGGGAATGGGAAGAATTGGGACAAAAATTGGAAAATTTTTAAGGGACTTTGAAAAAATTTCAACTGGAATTTTAGCAATTTTGACGTGAAATTGTAAAGATGTGGAAGTGGATTTTGGAAATTCTAGAGAGAATTTTAAAAGCTTCAACAGAATGTCAACAATTTTGAGAGGGATTTGAAAAGTTTCAATGGGAATGGGAAGAATTGGGACAAAAATTGGAAAATTTTTAAGGGACTTTGAAAAAATTTCAACTGGAATTTTAGCAATTTTGACGTGAAATTGTAAAGATGTGGAAGTGGATTTTGAAAATTCTAGAGAGAATTTTAAAAGCTTCAACAGAATTTCAACAATTTTGAGAGGGATTTGAAAAGTTTCAATGGGAATGGGAAGAATTGGGACAAAAAATGGAAAATTTTTAAGGGACTTTGAAAAAATTTCAACTGGAATTTTAGCAATTTTGACGTGAAATTGTAAAGATGTGGAAGTGGATTTTGAAAATTCTAGAGAGAATTTTAAAAGCTTCAACAGAATGTCAACAATTTTGAGAGGGATTTGAAAAGTTTCAATGGGAATGGGAAGAATTGGGACAAAAATTGGAAAATTTTTAAGGGACTTTGAAAAAATTTCAACTGGAATTTTAGCAATTTTGATGTGAAATTGTAAAGATGTGGAAGTGGATTTTGAAAATTCTAGAGAGAATTTTAAAAGCTTCAACAGAATGTCAACAATTTTGAGAGGGATTTGAAAAGTTTCAATGGGAATGGGAAGAATTGGGACAAAAATTGGAAAATTTTTCAGGGACTTTGAAAAAATTTCAACTGGAATTTTAGCAATTTTGACGTGAAATTGTAAACATGTGGACATGGATTTTGAAAATTCTAGAGAGAATTTTAAAAGCTTCAACAGAATTTCAACAATTTTGAGAGGGATTTGAAAAGTTTCAATGGGAATGGGAAGAATTGGGACAAAAATTGGAAAATTTTTAAGGGACTTTGAAAAAATTTCAACTGGAATTTTAGCAATTTTGACGTGAAATTGTAAAGATGTGGAAGTAGATTTTGAAAATGCTAGAGAGAATTTTAAAAGCTTCAACAGAATTTCAACAATTTGGAGAGGGATTTGAAAAGTTTCAATGGGAATGGGAAGAATTGGGACAAAAATTGGAAAATTTTGAAGGGACTTTGAAAAAATTTCAACTGGAATTTTAGCAATTTTGACGTGAAATTGTAAACATGTGGACATGGATTTTGAAAATTCTAGAGAGAATTTTAAAAGCTTCAACAGAATTTCAACAATTTGGAGAGGGATTTGAAAAGTTTCAATGGGAATGGGAAGAATTGGGACAAATTTGGAAAATTTTTAAGGGACTTTGAAAAAATTTCAACTGGAATTTTAGCAATTTTGACGTGAAATTGTAAAGATGTGGAAGTGGATTTTGAAAATTCTAGAGAGAATTTTAAAAGCTTCAACCGAATTTCAACAATTTGGAGAGGGATTTGAAAAGTTTCAATGGGAATGGGAAGAATTGGGACAAAAATTGGAAAATTTTAAAGGGACTTTGAAAAAATTTCAACTGGAATTTTAGCAATTTTGACGTGAAATTGTAAAGATGTGGAAGTGGATTTTGAAAATTCTAGAGAGAATTTTAAAAGCTTCAACAGAATTTCAACAATTTGGAGAGGGATTTGAAAAGTTTCAATGGGAATGGGAAGAATTGGGACAAAAATTGGAAAATTTTGAAGGGACTTTGAAAAAATTTCAACTGGAATTTTAGCAATTTTGACGTGAAATTGTAAACATGTGGACATGGATTTTGAAAATTCTAGAGAGAATTTTAAAAGCTTCAACAGAATTTCAACAATTTGGAGAGGGATTTGAAAAGTTTCAATGGGAATGGGAAGAATTGGGACAAATTTGGAAAATTTTTAAGGGACTTTGAAAAAATTTCAACTGGAATTTTAGCAATTTTGACGTGAAATTGTAAAGATGTGGAAGTGGATTTTGAAAATTCTAGAGAGAATTTTAAAAGCTTCAACCGAATTTCAACAATTTGGAGAGGGATTTGAAAAGTTTCAATGGGAATGGGAAGAATTGGGACAAAAATTGGAAAATTTTAAAGGGACTTTGAAAAAATTTCAACTGGAATTTTAGCAATTTTGACGTGAAATTGTAAAGATGTGGACATGGATTTTGAAAATTCTAGAGAGAATTTTAAAAGCTTCAACAGAATTTCAACAATTTGGAGAGGGATTTGAAAAGTTTCAATGGGAATGGGAAGAACTGGGACAAAAATTGGAAAATTTTTAAGGGACTTTGAAAAAATTTCAACTGGAATTTTAGCAATTTTGACGTGAAATTGTAAAGATGTGGACATGGATTTTGAAAATTCTAGAGAGAATTTTAAAAGCTTCAACAGAATTTCAACAATTTGGAGAGGGATTTGAAAAGTTTCAATGGGAATGGGAAGAATTGGGACAAAAATTGGAAAATTTTTAAGGGACTTTGAAAAAATTTCAACTGGAATTTTAGCAATTTTGACGTGAAATTGTAAAGATGTTGAAGTGGATTTTGAAAATTCTAGAGAGAATTTTAAAAGCTTCAACCGAATTTCAACAATTTGGAGAGGGATTTGAAAAGTTTCAATGGGAATGGGAAGAATTGGGACAAAAATGGGAAAATTTTGAAGGGACTTTGAAAAAATTTCAACTGGAATTTTAGCAATTTTGACGTGAAATTGTAAAGATGTTGAAGTGGATTTTGAAAATTCTAGAGAGAATTTTAAAAGCTTCAACAGAATTTCAACAATTTGGAGAGGGATTTGAAAAGTTTCAATGGTTATGTGAAGAATTGGGACAAAAATTGGAAAATTTTTAAGGGACTTTGAAAAAATTTCAACTGGAATTTTAGCAATTTTGACGTGAAATTGTAAAGATGTTGAAGTGGATTTTGAAAATTCTAGAGAGAATTTTAAAAGCTTCAACAGAATTTCAACAATTTGGAGAGGGATTTGAAAAGTTTCAATGGGAATGGGAAGAATTGGGACAAAAATTGGAAAATTTTTAAGGGACTTTGAAAAAATTTCAACTGGAATTTTAGCAATTTTGACGTGAAATTGTAAACATGTGGACATGGATTTTGAAAATTCTAGAGAGAATTTTAAAAGCTTCAACAGAATTTCAACAATTTTGAGAGGGATTTGAAAAGTTTCAATGGGAATGGGAAGAATTGGGACAAAAATTGGAAAATTTTTAAGGGACTTTGAAAAAATTTCAACTGGAATTTTAGCAATTTTGACGTGAAATTGTAAAGATGTGGAAGTGGATTTTGGAAATTCTAGAGAGAATTTTAAAAGCTTCAACAGAATGTCAACAATTTTGAGAGGGATTTGAAAAGTTTCAATGGGAATGGGAAGAATTGGGACAAAAATTGGAAAATTTTTAAGGGACTTTGAAAAAATTTCAACTGGAATTTTAGCAATTTTGACGTGAAATTGTAAAGATGTGGACATGGATTTTGAAAATTCTAGAGAGAATTTTAAAAGCTTCAACAGAATTTCAACAATTTTGAGAGGGATTTGAAAAGTTTCAATGGGAATGGGAAGAATTGGGACAAAAATTGGAAAATTTTTAAGGGACTTTGAAAAAATTTCAACTGGAATTTTAGCAATTTTGACGTGAAATTGTAAAGATGTGGAAGTGGATTTTGAAAATGCTAGAGAGAATTTTAAAAGCTTCAACAGAATTTCAACAATTTGGAGAGGGATTTGAAAAGTTTCAATGGGAATGGGAAGAATTGGGACAAAAATTGGAAAATTTTGAAGGGACTTTGAAAAAATTTCAACTGGAATTTTAGCAATTTTGACGTGAAATTGTAAACATGTGGACATGGATTTTGAAAATTCTAGAGAGAATTTTAAAAGCTTCAACAGAATTTCAACAATTTGGAGAGGGATTTGAAAAGTTTCAATGGGAATGGGAAGAATTGGGACAAATTTGGAAAATTTTTAAGGGACTTTGAAAAAATTTCAACTGGAATTTTAGCAATTTTGACGTGAAATTGTAAAGATGTTGAAGTGGATTTTGAAAATTCTAGAGAGAATTTTAAAAGCTTCAACAGAATTTCAACAATTTGGAGAGGGATTTGAAAAGTTTCAATGGTTATGTGAAGAATTGGGACAAAAATTGGAAAATTTTTAAGGGACTTTGAAAAAATTTCAACTGGAATTTTAGCAATTTTGACGTGAAATTGTAAAGATGTTGAAGTGGATTTTGAAAATTCTAGAGAGAATTTTAAAAGCTTCAACAGAATTTCAACAATTTTGAGAGGGATTTGAAAAGTTTCAATGGGAATGGGAAGAATTGGGACAAAAATTGGAAAATTTTTAAGGGACTTTGAAAAAATTTCAACTGGAATTTTAGCAATTTTGACGTGAAATTGTAAAGATGTGGAAGTGGATTTTGGAAATTCTAGAGAGAATTTTAAAAGCTTCAACAGAATGTCAACAATTTTGAGAGGGATTTGAAAAGTTTCAATGGGAATGGGAAGAATTGGGACAAAAATTGGAAAATTTTTAAGGGACTTTGAAAAAATTTCAACTGGAATTTTAGCAATTTTGACGTGAAATTGTAAAGATGTTGAAGTGGATTTTGAAAATTCTAGAGAGAATTTTAAAAGCTTCAACAGAATTTCAACAATTTTGAGAGGGATTTGAAAAGTTTCAATGGGAATGGGAAGAATTGGGACAAAAAATGGAAAATTTTTAAGGGACTTTGAAAAAATTTCAACTGGAATTTTAGCAATTTTGACGTGAAATTGTAAAGATGTGGAAGTGGATTTTGAAAATTCTAGAGAGAATTTTAAAAGCTTCAACAGAATGTCAACAATTTTGAGAGGGATTTGAAAAGTTTCAATGGGAATGGGAAGAATTGGGACAAAAATTGGAAAATTTTTAAGGGACTTTGAAAAAATTTCAACTGGAATTTTAGCAATTTTGATGTGAAATTGTAAAGATGTGGAAGTGGATTTTGAAAATTCTAGAGAGAATTTTAAAAGCTTCAACAGAATGTCAACAATTTTGAGAGGGATTTGAAAAGTTTCAATGGGAATGGGAAGAATTGGGACAAAAATTGGAAAATTTTTCAGGGACTTTGAAAAAATTTCAACTGGAATTTTAGCAATTTTGACGTGAAATTGTAAACATGTGGACATGGATTTTGAAAATTCTAGAGAGAATTTTAAAAGCTTCAACAGAATTTCAACAATTTTGAGAGGGATTTGAAAAGTTTCAATGGGAATGGGAAGAATTGGGACAAAAATTGGAAAATTTTTAAGGGACTTTGAAAAAATTTCAACTGGAATTTTAGCAATTTTGACGTGAAATTGTAAAGATGTGGAAGTAGATTTTGAAAATGCTAGAGAGAATTTTAAAAGCTTCAACAGAATTTCAACAATTTGGAGAGGGATTTGAAAAGTTTCAATGGGAATGGGAAGAATTGGGACAAAAATTGGAAAATTTTGAAGGGACTTTGAAAAAATTTCAACTGGAATTTTAGCAATTTTGACGTGAAATTGTAAACATGTGGACATGGATTTTGAAAATTCTAGAGAGAATTTTAAAAGCTTCAACAGAATTTCAACAATTTGGAGAGGGATTTGAAAAGTTTCAATGGGAATGGGAAGAATTGGGACAAATTTGGAAAATTTTTAAGGGACTTTGAAAAAATTTCAACTGGAATTTTAGCAATTTTGACGTGAAATTGTAAAGATGTGGAAGTGGATTTTGAAAATTCTAGAGAGAATTTTAAAAGCTTCAACCGAATTTCAACAATTTGGAGAGGGATTTGAAAAGTTTCAATGGGAATGGGAAGAATTGGGACAAAAATTGGAAAATTTTAAAGGGACTTTGAAAAAATTTCAACTGGAATTTTAGCAATTTTGACGTGAAATTGTAAAGATGTGGAAGTGGATTTTGAAAATTCTAGAGAGAATTTTAAAAGCTTCAACAGAATTTCAACAATTTGGAGAGGGATTTGAAAAGTTTCAATGGGAATGGGAAGAACTGGGACAAAAATTGGAAAATTTTTAAGGGACTTTGAAAAAATTTCAACTGGAATTTTAGCAATTTTGACGTGAAATTGTAAAGATGTGGACATGGATTTTGAAAATTCTAGAGAGAATTTTAAAAGATTGAACAGAATTTCAACAATTTGGAGAGGGATTTGAAAAGTTTCAATGGGAATGGGAAGAATTGGGACAAAAATTGGAAAATTTTTCAGGGACTTTGAAAAAATTTCAACTGGAATTTTAGCAATTTTGACGTGAAATTGTAAAGATGTGGACATGGATTTTGAAAATTCTAGAGAGAATTTTAAAAGCTTCAACCGAATTTCAACAATTTGGAGAGGGATTTGAAAAGTTTCAATGGGAATGGGAAGAATTGGGACAAAAATGGGAAAATTTTGAAGGGACTTTGAAAAAATTTCAACTGGAATTTTAGCAATTTTGACGTGAAATTGTAAAGATGTTGAAGTGGATTTTGAAAATTCTAGAGAGAATTTTAAAAGCTTCAACAGAATTTCAACAATTTGGAGAGGGATTTGAAAAGTTTCAATGGTTATGTGAAGAATTGGGACAAAAATTGGAAAATTTTGAAGGGACTTTGAAAAAATTTCAACTGGAATTTTAGCAATTTTGACGTGAAATTGTAAAGATGTTGAAGTGGATTTTGAAAATTCTAGAGAGAATTTTAAAAGCTTCAACAGAATTTCAACAATTTGGAGAGGGATTTGAAAAGTTTCAATGGGAATGGGAAGAATTGGGACAAAAATTGGAAAATTTTTAAGGGACTTTGAAAAAATTTCAACTGGAATTTTAGCAATTTTGACGTGAAATTGTAAACATGTGGACATGGATTTTGAAAATTCTAGAGAGAATTTTAAAAGCTTCAACAGAATTTCAACAATTTTGAGAGGGATTTGAAAAGTTTCAATGGGAATGGGAAGAATTGGGACAAAAATTGGAAAATTTTTAAGGGACTTTGAAAAAATTTCAACTGGAATTTTAGCAATTTTGACGTGAAATTGTAAAGATGTGGAAGTGGATTTTGGAAATTCTAGAGAGAATTTTAAAAGCTTCAACAGAATGTCAACAATTTTGAGAGGGATTTGAAAAGTTTCAATGGGAATGGGAAGAATTGGGACAAAAATTGGAAAATTTTTAAGGGACTTTGAAAAAATTTCAACTGGAATTTTAGCAATTTTGACGTGAAATTGTAAAGATGTGGACATGGATTTTGAAAATTCTAGAGAGAATTTTAAAAGCTTCAACAGAATTTCAACAATTTTGAGAGGGATTTGAAAAGTTTCAATGGGAATGGGAAGAATTGGGACAAAAATTGGAAAATTTTTAAGGGACTTTGAAAAAATTTCAACTGGAATTTTAGCAATTTTGACGTGAAATTGTAAAGATGTGGAAGTGGATTTTGAAAATGCTAGAGAGAATTTTAAAAGCTTCAACAGAATTTCAACAATTTGGAGAGGGATTTGAAAAGTTTCAATGGGAATGGGAAGAATTGGGACAAAAATTGGAAAATTTTGAAGGGACTTTGAAAAAATTTCAACTGGAATTTTAGCAATTTTGACGTGAAATTGTAAACATGTGGACATGGATTTTGAAAATTCTAGAGAGAATTTTAAAAGCTTCAACAGAATTTCAACAATTTGGAGAGGGATTTGAAAAGTTTCAATGGGAATGGGAAGAATTGGGACAAATTTGGAAAATTTTTAAGGGACTTTGAAAAAATTTCAACTGGAATTTTAGCAATTTTGACGTGAAATTGTAAAGATGTGGACATGGATTTTGAAAATTCTAGAGAGAATTTTAAAAGCTTCAACAGAATTTCAACAATTTGGAGAGGGATTTGAAAAGTTTCAATGGTTATGTGAAGAATTGGGACAAAAATTGGAAAATTTTTAAGGGACTTTGAAAAAATTTCAACTGGAATTTTAGCAATTTTGACGTGAAATTGTAAAGATGTTGAAGTGGATTTTGAAAATTCTAGAGAGAATTTTAAAAGCTTCAACAGAATTTCAACAATTTGGAGAGGGATTTGAAAAGTTTCAATGGGAATGGGAAGAATTGGGACAAAAATTGGAAAATTTTTCAGGGACTTTGAAAAAATTTCAACTGGAATTTTAGCAATTTTGACGTGAAATTGTAAACATGTGGACATGGATTTTGAAAATTCTAGAGAGAATTTTAAAAGCTTCAACAGAATTTCAACAATTTTGAGAGGGATTTGAAAAGTTTCAATGGGAATGGGAAGAATTGGGACAAAAATTGGAAAATTTTTAAGGGACTTTGAAAAAATTTCAACTGGAATTTTAGCAATTTTGACGTGAAATTGTAAAGATGTGGAAGTGGATTTTGGAAATTCTAGAGAGAATTTTAAAAGCTTCAACAGAATGTCAACAATTTTGAGAGGGATTTGAAAAGTTTCAATGGGAATGGGAAGAATTGGGACAAAAATTGGAAAATTTTTAAGGGACTTTGAAAAAATTTCAACTGGAATTTTAGCAATTTTGACGTGAAATTGTAAAGATGTGGAAGTGGATTTTGAAAATTCTAGAGAGAATTTTAAAAGCTTCAACAGAATTTCAACAATTTTGAGAGGGATTTGAAAAGTTTCAATGGGAATGGGAAGAATTGGGACAAAAAATGGAAAATTTTTAAGGGACTTTGAAAAAATTTCAACTGGAATTTTAGCAATTTTGACGTGAAATTGTAAAGATGTGGAAGTGGATTTTGAAAATTCTAGAGAGAATTTTAAAAGCTTCAACAGAATGTCAACAATTTTGAGAGGGATTTGAAAAGTTTCAATGGGAATGGGAAGAATTGGGACAAAAATTGGAAAATTTTTAAGGGACTTTGAAAAAATTTCAACTGGAATTTTAGCAATTTTGATGTGAAATTGTAAAGATGTGGAAGTGGATTTTGAAAATTCTAGAGAGAATTTTAAAAGCTTCAACAGAATGTCAACAATTTTGAGAGGGATTTGAAAAGTTTCAATGGGAATGGGAAGAATTGGGACAAAAATTGGAAAATTTTTCAGGGACTTTGAAAAAATTTCAACTGGAATTTTAGCAATTTTGACGTGAAATTGTAAACATGTGGACATGGATTTTGAAAATTCTAGAGAGAATTTTAAAAGCTTCAACAGAATTTCAACAATTTTGAGAGGGATTTGAAAAGTTTCAATGGGAATGGGAAGAATTGGGACAAAAATTGGAAAATTTTTAAGGGACTTTGAAAAAATTTCAACTGGAATTTTAGCAATTTTGACGTGAAATTGTAAAGATGTGGAAGTAGATTTTGAAAATGCTAGAGAGAATTTTAAAAGCTTCAACAGAATTTCAACAATTTGGAGAGGGATTTGAAAAGTTTCAATGGGAATGGGAAGAATTGGGACAAAAATTGGAAAATTTTGAAGGGACTTTGAAAAAATTTCAACTGGAATTTTAGCAATTTTGACGTGAAATTGTAAACATGTGGACATGGATTTTGAAAATTCTAGAGAGAATTTTAAAAGCTTCAACAGAATTTCAACAATTTGGAGAGGGATTTGAAAAGTTTCAATGGGAATGGGAAGAATTGGGACAAATTTGGAAAATTTTTAAGGGACTTTGAAAAAATTTCAACTGGAATTTTAGCAATTTTGACGTGAAATTGTAAAGATGTGGAAGTGGATTTTGAAAATTCTAGAGAGAATTTTAAAAGCTTCAACCGAATTTCAACAATTTGGAGAGGGATTTGAAAAGTTTCAATGGGAATGGGAAGAATTGGGACAAAAATTGGAAAATTTTAAAGGGACTTTGAAAAAATTTCAACTGGAATTTTAGCAATTTTGACGTGAAATTGTAAAGATGTGGAAGTGGATTTTGAAAATTCTAGAGAGAATTTTAAAAGCTTCAACAGAATTTCAACAATTTGGAGAGGGATTTGAAAAGTTTCAATGGGAATGGGAAGAACTGGGACAAAAATTGGAAAATTTTTAAGGGACTTTGAAAAAATTTCAACTGGAATTTTAGCAATTTTGACGTGAAATTGTAAAGATGTGGACATGGATTTTGAAAATTCTAGAGAGAATTTTAAAAGCTTCAACAGAATTTCAACAATTTGGAGAGGGATTTGAAAAGTTTCAATGGGAATGGGAAGAATTGGGACAAAAATTGGAAAATTTTTCAGGGACTTTGAAAAAATTTCAACTGGAATTTTAGCAATTTTGACGTGAAATTGTAAAGATGTGGACATGGATTTTGAAAATTCTAGAGAGAATTTTAAAAGCTTCAACCGAATTTCAACAATTTGGAGAGGGATTTGAAAAGTTTCAATGGGAATGGGAAGAATTGGGACAAAAATGGGAAAATTTTGAAGGGACTTTGAAAAAATTTCAACTGGAATTTTAGCAATTTTGACGTGAAATTGTAAAGATGTTGAAGTGGATTTTGAAAATTCTAGAGAGAATTTTAAAAGCTTCAACAGAATTTCAACAATTTGGAGAGGGATTTGAAAAGTTTCAATGGTTATGTGAAGAATTGGGACAAAAATTGGAAAATTTTGAAGGGACTTTGAAAAAATTTCAACTGGAATTTTAGCAATTTTGACGTGAAATTGTAAAGATGTTGAAGTGGATTTTGAAAATTCTAGAGAGAATTTTAAAAGCTTCAACAGAATTTCAACAATTTGGAGAGGGATTTGAAAAGTTTCAATGGGAATGGGAAGAATTGGGACAAAAATTGGAAAATTTTTAAGGGACTTTGAAAAAATTTCAACTGGAATTTTAGCAATTTTGACGTGAAATTGTAAACATGTGGACATGGATTTTGAAAATTCTAGAGAGAATTTTAAAAGCTTCAACAGAATTTCAACAATTTTGAGAGGGATTTGAAAAGTTTCAATGGGAATGGGAAGAATTGGGACAAAAATTGGAAATTTTTTAAGGGACTTTGAAAAAATTTCAACTGGAATTTTAGCAATTTTGACGTGAAATTGTAAAGATGTGGAAGTGGATTTTGGAAATTCTAGAGAGAATTTTAAAAGCTTCAACAGAATGTCAACAATTTTGAGAGGGATTTGAAAAGTTTCAATGGGAATGGGAAGAATTGGGACAAAAATTGGAAAATTTTTAAGGGACTTTGAAAAAATTTCAACTGGAATTTTAGCAATTTTGACGTGAAATTGTAAAGATGTGGACATGGATTTTGAAAATTCTAGAGAGAATTTTAAAAGCTTCAACAGAATTTCAACAATTTTGAGAGGGATTTGAAAAGTTTCAATGGGAATGGGAAGAATTGGGACAAAAATTGGAAAATTTTTAAGGGACTTTGAAAAAATTTCAACTGGAATTTTAGCAATTTTGACGTGAAATTGTAAAGATGTGGAAGTGGATTTTGAAAATGCTAGAGAGAATTTTAAAAGCTTCAACAGAATTTCAACAATTTGGAGAGGGATTTGAAAAGTTTCAATGGGAATGGGAAGAATTGGGACAAAAATTGGAAAATTTTGAAGGGACTTTGAAAAAATTTCAACTGGAATTTTAGCAATTTTGACGTGAAATTGTAAACATGTGGACATGGATTTTGAAAATTCTAGAGAGAATTTTAAAAGCTTCAACAGAATTTCAACAATTTGGAGAGGGATTTGAAAAGTTTCAATGGGAATGGGAAGAATTGGGACAAATTTGGAAAATTTTTAAGGGACTTTGAAAAAATTTCAACTGGAATTTTAGCAATTTTGACGTGAAATTGTAAAGATGTGGACATGGATTTTGAAAATTCTAGAGAGAATTTTAAAAGCTTCAACAGAATTTCAACAATTTGGAGAGGGATTTGAAAAGTTTCAATGGGAATGGGAAGAATTGGGACAAAAATTGGAAAATTTTTAAGGGACTTTGAAAAAATTTCAACTGGAATTTTAGCAATTTTGACGTGAAATTGTAAAGATGTTGAAGTGGATTTTGAAAATTCTAGAGAGAATTTTAAAAGCTTCAACCGAATTTCAACAATTTGGAGAGGGATTTGAAAAGTTTCAATGGGAATGGGAAGAATTGGGACAAAAATGGGAAAATTTTGAAGGGACTTTGAAAAAATTTCAACTGGAATTTTAGCAATTTTGACGTGAAATTGTAAAGATGTTGAAGTGGATTTTGAAAATTCTAGAGAGAATTTTAAAAGCTTCAACAGAATTTCAACAATTTGGAGAGGGATTTGAAAAGTTTCAATGGTTATGTGAAGAATTGGGACAAAAATTGGAAAATTTTTAAGGGACTTTGAAAAAATTTCAACTGGAATTTTAGCAATTTTGACGTGAAATTGTAAAGATGTTGAAGTGGATTTTGAAAATTCTAGAGAGAATTTTAAAAGCTTCAACAGAATTTCAACAATTTGGAGAGGGATTTGAAAAGTTTCAATGGGAATGGGAAGAATTGGGACAAAAATTGGAAAATTTTTAAGGGACTTTGAAAAAATTTCAACTGGAATTTTAGCAATTTTGACGTGAAATTGTAAACATGTGGACATGGATTTTGAAAATTCTAGAGAGAATTTTAAAAGCTTCAACAGAATTTCAACAATTTTGAGAGGGATTTGAAAAGTTTCAATGGGAATGGGAAGAATTGGGACAAAAATTGGAAAATTTTTAAGGGACTTTGAAAAAATTTCAACTGGAATTTTAGCAATTTTGACGTGAAATTGTAAAGATGTGGAAGTGGATTTTGGAAATTCTAGAGAGAATTTTAAAAGCTTCAACAGAATGTCAACAATTTTGAGAGGGATTTGAAAAGTTTCAATGGGAATGGGAAGAATTGGGACAAAAATTGGAAAATTTTTAAGGGACTTTGAAAAAATTTCAACTGGAATTTTAGCAATTTTGACGTGAAATTGTAAAGATGTGGAAGTGGATTTTGAAAATTCTAGAGAGAATTTTAAAAGCTTCAACAGAATTTCAACAATTTGGAGAGGGATTTGAAAAGTTTCAATGGGAATGGGAAGAATTGGGACAAAAATTGGAAAATTTTTAAGGGACTTTGAAAAAATTTCAACTGGAATTTTAGCAATTTTGACGTGAAATTGTAAAGATGTGGAAGTGGATTTTGAAAATTCTAGAGAGAATTTTAAAAGCTTCAACAGAATTTCAACAATTTGGAGAGGGATTTGAAAAGTTTCAATGGGAATGGGAAGAATTGGGAGAAAAATTGGAAAATTTTTAAGGGACTTTGAAAAAATTTCAACTGGAATTTTAGCAATTTTGACGTGAAATTGTAAAGATGTGGAAGTGGATTTTGAAAATTCTAGAGAGAATTTTAAAAGCTTCAACAGAATGTCAACAATTTGGAGAGGGATTTGAAAAGTTTCAATAGGAATGGGAAGAATTGGGACAAAAATTGGAAAATTTTTAAGGGACTTTGAAAAAATTTCAACTGGAATTTTAGCAATTTTGACGTGAAATTGTAAAGATGTGGAAGTGGATTTTGAAAATTCTAGAGAGAATTTAAAAGCTTCAACAGAATGTCAACAATTTTGAGAGGGATTTGAAAAGTTTCAATGGGAATGGGAAGAATTGGGACAAAAATTGGAAAATTTTGAAGGGACTTTGAAAAAATTTCAACTGGAATTTTAGCAATTTTGACGTGAAATTGTAAAGATGTTGAAGTGGATTTTGAAAATTCTAGAGAGAATTTTAAAAGCTTCAACAGAATTTCAACAATTTGGAGAGGGATTTGAAAAGTTTCAATGGGAATGGGAAGAATTGGGACAAAAATTGGAAAATTTTTAAGGGACTTTGAAAAAATTTCAACTGGAATTTTAGCAATTTTGACGTGAAATTGTAAACATGTGGACATGGATTTTGAAAATTCTAGAGAGAATTTTAAAAGCTTCAACAGAATTTCAACAATTTTGAGAGGGATTTGAAAAGTTTCAATGGGAATGGGAAGAATTGGGACAAAAATTGGAAAATTTTTAAGGGACTTTGAAAAAATTTCAACTGGAATTTTAGCAATTTTGACGTGAAATTGTAAACATGTGGACATGGATTTTGAAAATTCTAGAGAGAATTTTAAAAGCTTCAACAGAATTTCAACAATTTGGAGAGGGATTTGAAAAGTTTCAATGGTATGTGAAGAATTGGGACAAAAATTGGAAAATTTTTAAGGGACTTTGAAAAAATTTTAACTGGAATTTAGCAATTTTGACGTGAAATTGTAAAGATGTGGAAGTGGATTTTGAAAATTCTAGAGAGAATTTTAAAAGCTTCACCAGAATTTCAACAATTTTGAGAGGGATTTGAAAAGTTTCAATGGGAATGGGAAGAATTGGGACAAAAATTGGAAAATTTTTAAGGGACTTTGAAAAAATTTCAACTGGAATTTTAGCAATTTTGACGTGAAATTGTAAAGATGTGGAAGTGGATTTTGAAAATTCTAGAGAGAATTTTAAAAGCTTCAACAGAATGTCAACAATTTTGAGAGGGATTTGAAAAGTTTCAATGGGAATGGGAAGAATTGGGACAAAAATTGGAAAATTTTTCAGGGACTTTGAAAAAATTTCAACTGGAATTTTAGCAATTTTGACGTGAAATTGTAAACATGTGGACATGGATTTTGAAAATTCTAGAGAGAATTTTAAAAGCTTCAACAGAATTTCAACAATTTGGAGAGGGATTTGAAAAGTTTCAATGGGAATGGGAAGAATTGGGACAAAAATTGGAAAATTTTTAAGGGACTTTGAAAAAATTTCAACTGGAATTTTAGCAATTTTGACGTGAAATTGTAAAGATGTGGAAGTGGATTTTGAAAATTCTAGAGAGAATTTTAAAAGCTTCAACAGAATGTCAACAATTTGGAGAGGGATTTGAAAAGTTTCAATGGGAATGGGAAGAATTGGGACAAAAATGGGAAAATTTTGAAGGGACTTTGAAAAAATTTCAACTGGAATTTTAGCAATTTTGACGTGAAATTGTAAAGATGTTGAAGTGGATTTTGAAAATTCTAGAGAGAATTTTAAAAGCTTCAACAGAATTTCAACAATTTGGAGAGGGATTTGAAAAGTTTCAATGGTTATGTGAAGAATTGGGACAAAAATTGGAAAATTTTTAAGGGACTTTGAAAAAATTTCAACTGGAATTTTAGCAATTTTGACGTGAAATTGTAAAGATGTTGAAGTGGATTTTGAAAATTCTAGAGAGAATTTTAAAAGCTTCAACAGAATTTCAACAATTTTGAGAGGGATTTGAAAAGTTTCAATGGGAATGGGAAGAATTGGGACAAAAATTGGAAAATTTTTAAGGGACTTTGAAAAAATTCAACTGGAATTTTAGCATTTTGACGTGAAATTGTAAACATGTGGACATGGATTTTGAAAATTCTAGAGAGAATTTTAAAAGCTTCAACAGAATTTCAACAATTTTGAGAGGGATTTGAAAAGTTTCAATGGGAATGGGAAGAATTGGGACAAAAATTGGAAAATTTTTAAGGGACTTTGAAAAAATTTCAACTGGAATTTTAGCAATTTTGACGTGAAATTGTAAAGATGTGGAAGTGGATTTTGGAAATTCTAGAGAGAATTTTAAAAGCTTCAACAGAATGTCAACAATTTTGAGAGGGATTTGAAAAGTTTCAATGGGAATGGGAAGAATTGGGACAAAAATTGGAAAATTTTTAAGGGACTTTGAAAAAATTTCAACTGGAATTTTAGCAATTTTGACGTGAAATTGTAAAGATGTGGAAGTGGATTTGAAAATTCTAGAGAGAATTTTAAAAGCTTCAACAGAATTTCAACAATTTGGAGAGGGATTTGAAAAGTTTCAATGGGAATGGGAAGAATTGGGACAAAAATTGGAAAATTTTTAAGGGACTTTGAAAAAATTTCAACTGGAATTTTAGCAATTTTGACGTGAAATTGTAAAGATGTGGAAGTGGATTTTGAAAATTCTAGAGAGAATTTTAAAAGCTTCAACAGAATTTCAACAATTTGGAGAGGGATTTGAAAAGTTTCAATGGGAATGGGAAGAATTGGGAGAAAAATTGGAAAATTTTTAAGGACTTTGAAAAAATTTCAACTGGAATTTTAGCAATTTTGACGTGAAATTGTAAAGATGTGGAAGTGGATTTTGAAAATTCTAGAGAGAATTTTAAAAGCTTCAACAGAATGTCAACAATTTGGAGAGGGATTTGAAAAGTTTCAATAGGAATGGGAAGAATTGGGACAAAAATTGGAAAATTTTTAAGGGACTTTGAAAAAATTTCAACTGGAATTTTAGCAATTTTGACGTGAAATTGTAAAGATGTGGAAGTGGATTTTGAAAATTCTAGAGAGAATTTAAAAGCTTCAACAGAATGTCAACAATTTTGAGAGGGATTTGAAAAGTTTCAATGGGAATGGGAAGAATTGGGACAAAAATTGGAAAATTTTGAAGGGACTTTGAAAAAATTTCAACTGGAATTTTAGCAATTTTGACGTGAAATTGTAAAGATGTTGAAGTGGATTTTGAAAATTCTAGAGAGAATTTTAAAAGCTTCAACAGAATTTCAACAATTTGGAGAGGGATTTGAAAAGTTTCAATGGGAATGGGAAGAATTGGGACAAAAATTGGAAAATTTTTAAGGGACTTTGAAAAAATTTCAACTGGAATTTTAGCAATTTTGACGTGAAATTGTAAACATGTGGACATGGATTTTGAAAATTCTAGAGAGAATTTTAAAAGCTTCAACAGAATTTCAACAATTTTGAGAGGGATTTGAAAAGTTTCAATGGGAATGGGAAGAATTGGGACAAAAATTGGAAAATTTTTAAGGGACTTTGAAAAAATTTCAACTGGAATTTTAGCAATTTTGACGTGAAATTGTAAACATGTGGACATGGATTTTGAAAATTCTAGAGAGAATTTTAAAAGCTTCAACAGAATTTCAACAATTTGGAGAGGGATTTGAAAAGTTTCAATGGTATGTGAAGAATTGGGACAAAAATTGGAAAATTTTTAAGGGACTTTGAAAAAATTTTAACTGGAATTTTAGCAATTTTGACGTGAAATTGTAAAGATGTGGAAGTGGATTTTGAAAATTCTAGAGAGAATTTTAAAAGCTTCACCAGAATTTCAACAATTTTGAGAGGGATTTGAAAAGTTTCAATGGGAATGGGAAGAATTGGGACAAAATTGGAAAATTTTTAAGGGACTTTGAAAAAATTTCAACTGGAATTTTAGCAATTTTGACGTGAAATTGTAAAGATGTGGAAGTGGATTTTGAAAATTCTAGAGAGAATTTTAAAAGCTTCAACAGAATGTCAACAATTTTGAGAGGGATTTGAAAAGTTTCAATGGGAATGGGAAGAATTGGGACAAAAATTGGAAAATTTTTCAGGGACTTTGAAAAAATTTCAACTGGAATTTTAGCAATTTTGACGTGAAATTGTAAACATGTGGACATGGATTTTGAAAATTCTAGAGAGAATTTTAAAGCTTCAACAGAATTTCAACAATTTGGAGAGGGATTTGAAAAGTTTCAATGGGAATGGGAAGAATTGGGACAAAAATTGGAAAATTTTTAAGGGACTTTGAAAAAATTTCAACTGGAATTTTAGCAATTTTGACGTGAAATTGTAAAGATGTGGAAGTGGATTTTGAAAATTCTAGAGAGAATTTTAAAAGCTTCAACAGAATGTCAACAATTTTGAGAGGGATTTGAAAAGTTTCAATGGGAATGGGAAGAATTGGGACAAAAATTGGAAAATTTTTAAGGGACTTTGAAAAAATTTTAACTGGAATTTTAGCAATTTTGACGTGAAATTGTAAAGATGTGGAAGTGGATTTTGAAAATTCTAGAGAGAATTTTAAAAGCTTCAACAGAATGTCAACAATTTGGAGAGGGATTTGAAAAGTTTCAATGGGAATGGGAAGAATTGGGACAAAAATTGGAAAATTTTTCAGGGACTTTGAAAAATTTCAACTGGAATTTTAGCAATTTTGACGTGAAATTGTAAAGATGTGGAAGTGGATTTTGAAAATTCTAGAGAGAATTTTAAAAGCTTCAACAGAATTTAAACAATTTGGAGAGGGATTTGAAAAGTTTCAATGGGAATGGGAAGAATTGGGACAAAAATTGGAAAATTTTTAAGGGACTTTGAAAAAATTTCAACTGGAATTTTAGCAATTTTGACGTGAAATTGTAAAGATGTGGAAGTGGATTTTGAAAATTCTAGAGAGAATTTTAAAAGCTTCAACAGAATTTCAACAATTTGGAGAGGGATTTGAAAAGTTTCAATGGGAATGGGAAGAATTGGGACAAAAATTGGAAAATTTTTAAGGGACTTTGAAAAAATTTCAACTGGAATTTTAGCAATTTTGACGTGAAATTGTAAAGATGTGGAAGTGGATTTTGAAAATTCTAGAGAGAATTTTAAAAGCTTCAACAGAATTTCAACAATTTGGAGAGGGATTTGAAAAGTTTCAATGGGAATGGGAAGAATTGGGACAAAAATTGGAAAATTTTTAAGGGACTTTGAAAAAATTTCAACTGGAATTTTAGCAATTTTGACGTGAAATTGTAAACATGTGGACATGGATTTTGAAAATTCTAGAGAGAATTTTAAAAGCTTCAACAGAATTTCAACAATTTTGAGAGGGATTTGAAAAGTTTCAATGGTATGTGAAGAATTGGGACAAAAATTGGAAAAATTTTAAGGGACTTTGAAAAAATTTTAACTGGAATTTTAGCAATTTTGACGTGAAATTGTAAAGATGTGGAAGTGGATTTTGAAAATTCTAGAGAGAATTTTAAAAGCTTCAACAGAATTTCAACAATTTTGAGAGGGATTTGAAAAGTTTCAATGGTTATGTGAAGAATTGGGACAAAAATTGGAAAATTTTTAAGGGACTTTGAAAAAATTTCAACTGGAATTTTAGCAATTTTGACGTGAAATTGTAAAGATGTGGAAGTGGATTTTGAAAATTCTAGAGAGAATTTTAAAAGCTTCAACAGAATTTCAACAATTTGGAGAGGGATTTGAAAAGTTTCAATGGGAATGGGAAGAATTGGGACAAAAAATGGAAAATTTTTAAGGGACTTTGAAAAAATTTCAACTGGAATTTTAGCAATTTTGACGTGAAATTGTAAAGATGTGGAAGTGGATTTTGAAAATTCTAGAGAGAATTTTAAAAGCTTCAACAGAATGTCAACAATTTTGAGAGGGATTTGAAAAGTTTCAATGGGAATGGGAAGAATTGGGACAAAAATTGGAAAATTTTTAAGGGACTTTGAAAAAATTTCAACTGGAATTTTAGCAATTTTGATGTGAAATTGTAAAGATGTGGAAGTGGATTTTGAAAATTCTAGAGAGAATTTTAAAAGCTTCAACAGAATGTCAACAATTTTGAGAGGGATTTGAAAAGTTTCAATGGGAATGGGAAGAATTGGGACAAAAATTGGAAAATTTTTCAGGGACTTTGAAAAATTTCAACTGGAATTTTAGCAATTTTGACGTGAAATTGTAAACATGTGGACATGGATTTTGAAAATTCTAGAGAGAATTTTAAAAGCTTCAACAGAATTTCAACAATTTGGAGAGGGATTTGAAAAGTTTCAATGGGAATGGGAAGAATTGGGACAAAAATTGGAAAATTTTTAAGGGACTTTGAAAAAATTTCAACTGGAATTTTAGCAATTTTGACGTGAAATTGTAAAGATGTGGAAGTAGATTTTGAAAATGCTAGAGAGAATTTTAAAAGCTTCAACAGAATTTCAACAATTTGGAGAGGGATTTGAAAAGTTTCAATGGGAATGGGAAGAATTGGGACAAAAATTGGAAAATTTTGAAGGGACTTTGAAAAAATTTCAACTGGAATTTTAGCAATTTTGACGTGAAATTGTAAACATGTGGACATGGATTTTGAAAATTCTAGAGAGAATTTTAAAAGCTTCAACAGAATTTCAACAATTTGGAGAGGGATTTGAAAAGTTTCAATGGGAATGGGAAGAATTGGGACAAATTTGGAAAATTTTTAAGGGACTTTGAAAAAATTTCAACTGGAATTTTAGCAATTTTGACGTGAAATTGTAAAGATGTGGAAGTGGATTTTGAAAATTCTAGAGAGAATTTTAAAAGCTTCAACCGAATTTCAACAATTTGGAGAGGGATTTGAAAAGTTTCAATGGGAATGGGAAGAATTGGGACAAAAATTGGAAAATTTTTAAGGGACTTTGAAAAAATTTCAACTGGAATTTTAGCAATTTTGACGTGAAATTTTAAAGATGTGGAAATGGATTTTGAAAATTCTAGAGAGAATTTTAAAAGCTTCAACAGAATTTCAACAATTTGGAGAGGGATTTGAAAAGTTTCAATGGGAATGGGAAGAATTGGGACAAAAATTGGAAAATTTTTCAGGGACTTTGAAAAAATTTCAACTGGAATTTTAGCAATTTTGACGTGAAATTGTAAAGATGTGGACATGGATTTTGAAAATTCTAGAGAGAATTTTAAAAGCTTCAACAGAATTTCAACAATTTGGAGAGGGATTTGAAAAGTTTCAATGGGAATGGGAAGAATTGGGACAAAAATTGGAAAATTTTTAAGGGACTTTGAAAAAATTTCAACTGGAATTTTAGCAATTTTGACGTGAAATTGTAAAGATGTTGAAGTGGATTTGAAAATTCTAGAGAGAATTTTAAAAGCTTCAACCGAATTTCAACAATTTGGAGAGGGATTTGAAAAGTTTCAATGGGAATGGGAAGAATTGGGACAAAAATTGGAAAATTTTTAAGGGACTTTGAAAAAATTTCAACTGGAATTTTAGCAATTTTGACGTGAAATTGTAAAGATGTGGAAGTGGATTTTGAAAATTCTAGAGAGAATTTTAAAAGCTTCAACAGAATTTCAACAATTTGGAGAGGGATTTGAAAAGTTTCAATGGGAATGGGAAGAATTGGGACAAAAATTGGAAAATTTTTAAGGGACTTTGAAAAAATTTCAACTGGAATTTTAGCAATTTTGACGTGAAATTGTAAAGATGTGGAAGTGGATTTTGAAAATTCTAGAGAGAATTTTAAAAGCTTCAACAGAAT
>NW_028116670.1:0-13168 GCF_964273445.1 Streptopelia decaocto | reverse complement strand
GGAAGAATTGGGACAAAAATTGGAAAATTTTTCAGGGACTTTGAAAAAATCTCAACTGGAATTTTAGCCATTTTTTGACGTGAAATTGTAAACATGTGGACATGGATTTTGAAAATTCTAGAGAGAATTTTAAAAGCTTCAACAGAATTTCAACAATTTTGAGAGGGATTTGAAAAGTTTCAATGGGAATGGGAAGAATTGGGACAAAAATTGGAAAATTTTTCAGGGACTTTGAAAAAATTTCAACTGGAATTTTAGCCATTTTTTGACGTGAAATTGTAAACATGTGGCCATGGATTTTGAAAATTCTAGAGAGAATTTTAAAAGCTTCAAGAGAATTTCAACAATTTTGAGAGGGATTTGAAAAGTTTCAATGGGAATGGGAAGAATTGGGACAAAAATTGGAAAATTATTAAGGGACTTTGAAAAAATTCCAACTGGAATTTTAGCATTTTTTTTACGTGAAATTGTAAACATGTGGACATGGATTTTGAAAATTCTAGAGAGAATTTTAAAAGCTTCACGAGAATTTCAACAATTTTGAGAGGGATTTGAAAAGTTTCAATGGGAATGGGAAGAATTGGGACAAAAATTGGAAAATTTTGAAGGGACTTTGAAAAAATTTCAACTGGAATTTTAGCCATTTTTTGACGTGAAATTGTAAACATGTGGACATGGATTTTGAAAATTCTAGAGAGAATTTTAAAAGCTTCAACAGAATTTCAACAATTTTGAGAGGGATTTGAAAAGTTTCAATGGGAATGGGAAGAATTGGGACAAAAATTGGAACATTTTTAAGGGACTTTGAAAAAATTTCAACTGGAATTTTAGCCATTTTTTGACGTGAAATTGTAAACATGTGGACATGGATTTTGAAAATTCTAGAGAGAATTTTAAAAGCTTCAACAGAATTTCAACAATTTTGAGAGGAATTTGAAAAGTTTCAATGGGAATGGGAGGAATTGGGACAAAAATTGGAAAATTTTGAAGGGACTTTGAAAAAATTTCAACTGGAATTTTAGCCATTTTTTGACGTGAAATTGTAAACATGTGGACATGGATTTTGAAAATTCTAGAGAGAATTTTAAAAGCTTCAACAGAATTTCAACAATTTTGAGAGGGATTTGAAAAGTTTCAATGGGAATGGGAAGAATTGGGACAAAAATTGGAAAATTTTTCAGGGACTTTGAAAAAATTTCAACTGGAATTTTAGCCATTTTTTGACGTGAAATTGTAAACATGTGGACATGGATTTTGAAAATTCTAGAGAGACTTTTAAAAGGTTCAACAGAATTTCAACGATTTTGAGAGAGATTTGAAAAGTTTCAATGGGAATGGGAAGAATTGGGACAAAAATTGGAACATTTTTAAGGGACTTTGAAAACATTTCAACTGGAATTTTAGCCATTTTTTGACGTGAAATTGTAAACATGTGGACATGGATTTTGAAAATTCTAGAGAGAATTTTAAAAGCTTCAACAGAATTTCAACAATTTTGAGAGGGATTTGAAAAGTTTCAATGGGAATGGGAAGAATTGGGACAAAAATTGGAAAATTTTGAAGGGACTTTGAAAAAATTTCAACTGGAATTTTAGCCATTTTTTGACGTGAAATTGTAAACATGTGGACATGGATTTTGAAAATTCTAGAGAGAATTTTAAAAGCTTCAACAGAATTTCAACATTTTGAGAGGGATTTGAAAAGTTTCAATGGGAATGGGAAGAATTGGGACAAAAATTGGAAAATTTTGAAGGGACTTTGAAAAAATTTCAACTGGAATTTTAGCAATTTTTTTACGTGAAATTGTAAACATGTGGACATGGATTTTGAAAATTCTAGAGAGAATTTTAAAAGCTTCAACAGAATTTCAACGATTTTGAGAGGGATTTGAAAAGTTTCAATGGGAATGGGAAGAATTGGGACAAAAATTGGAAAATTTTTAAGGGACTTTGAAAAAATTTCAACTGGAATTTTAGCCATTTTTTGACGTGAAATTGTAAACATGTGGACATGGATTTTGAAAATTCTAGAGAGAATTTTAAAAGCTTCAACAGAATTTCAACGATTTTGAGAGGGATTTGAAAAGTTTCAATGGGAATGGGAAGAATTGGGACAAAAATTGGAAAATTTTTCAGGGACTTTGAAAAAATTTCAACTGGAATTTTAGCCATTTTTTGACGTGAAATTGTAAACATGTGGACATGGATTTTGAAAATTCTAGAGAGAATTTTAAAAGCTTCAACAGAATTTCAACAATTTTGAGAGGGATTTGAAAAGTTTCAATGGGAATGGGAAGAATTGGGACAAAAATTGGAAAATTTTTAAGGGACTTGGAAAGATTTCAACTGGAATTTTAGCATTTTTTTACGTGAAATTGTAAACACGTGGACATGGATTTTGAAAATTCTAGAGAGAATTTTAAAAGCTTCAACAGAATTTCAACAATTTTGAGAGGGATTTGAAAAGTTTCAATGGGAATGGGAAGAATTGGGACAAAAATTGGAAAATTTTTCAGGGACTTTGAAAAAATTTCAACTGGAATTTTAGCAATTTTTTGACGTGAAATTGTAAACATGTGGACATGGATTTTGAAAATTCTAGAGAGAATTTTAAAAGCTTCAACAGAATTTCAACAATTTTGAGAGGGATTTGAAAAGTTTCAATGGGAATGGGAAGAATTGGGACAAAAATTGGAAAATTTTTCAGGGACTTTGAAAAAATTTCAACTGGAATTTTAGCCATTTTTTGACGTGAAATTGTAAACATGTGGACATGGATTTTGAAAATTCTAGAGAGAATTTTAAAAGCTTCAACAGAATTTCAACGATTTTGAGAGAGATTTGAAAAGTTTCAATGGGAATGTGAAGAATTGGGACAAAAATTGGAACATTTTTAAGGGACTTTGAAAAAATTTCAACTGGAATTTTAGCAATTTTTTGACGTGAAATTGTAAACATGTGGACATGGATTTTGAAAATTCTAGAGAGAATTTTAAAAGCTTCAAGAGAATTTCAACAGATTTGAGAGGAATTTGAAAAGTTTCAATGGGAATGGGAAGAATTGGGACAAAAATTGGAAAATTTTTAAGGGACTTTGAAAAAATTTCAACTGGAATTTTAGCCAATTTTTGACGTGAAATTGTAAACATATGGACATGGATTTTGAAAATTCTAGAGAGAATTTTAAAAGCTTCAACAGAATTTCAACACTTTTGAGAGGGATTTGAAAAGTTTCAATGGGAATGGGAAGAATTGGGACAAAAATTGGAAAATTTTTAAGGGACTTTGAAAAAATTTCAACTGGAATTTTAGCAATTTTTTGACGTGAAATTGTAAACATGTGGACATGGATTTTGAAAATTCTAGAGAGAATTTTAAAAGCTTCAACAGAATTTCAACAATTTTGAGAGGGATTTGAAAAGTTTCAATGGGAATGGGAAGAATTGGGACAAAAATTGGAACATTTTTAAGGGACTTTGAAAAAATTTCAACTGGAATTTTAGCCATTTTTTGACGTGAAATTGTAAACATGTGGACATAGATTTTGAAAATTCTAGAGAGAATTTTAAAAGCTTCAACAGAATTTCAACAATTTTGAGAGGGATTTGAAAAGTTTCAATGGGAATGGGAAGAATTGGGACAAAAATTGGAACATTTTTAAGGGACTTTGAAAAAATTTCAACTGGAATTTTAGCCATTTTTTTACGTGAAATTGTAAACATGTGGACATGGATTTTGAAAATTCTAGAGAGAATTTTAAAAGCTTCAACAGAATTTCAACAATTTTGAGAGGGATTTGAAAAGTTTCAATGGGAATGGGAAGAATTGGGACAAAAATTGGAACATTTTTAAGGGACTTTGAAAAAATTTCAACTGGAATTTTAGCCATTTTTTGACGTGAAATTGTAAACATGTGGACATGGATTTTGAAAATTCTAGAGAGAATTTTAAAAGCTTCAACAGAATTTCAACACTTTTGAGAGGGATTTGAAAAGTTTCAATGGGAATGGGAAGAATTGGGACAAAAATTGGAAAATTTTTAAGGGACTTTGAAAAAATTTCAACTGGAATTTTAGCCATTTTTTGACGTGAAATTGTAAACATGTGGCCATGGATTTTGAAAATTCTAGAGAGAATTTTAAAAGCTTCAAGAGAATTTCAACAATTTTGAGAGGGATTTGAAAAGTTTCAATGGGAATGGGAAGAATTGGGACAAAAATTGGAAAATTTTTCAGGGACTTTGAAAAAATTTCAACTGGAATTTTAGCAATTTTTTGACGTGAAATTGTAAACATGTTGAAGTGGATTTTGAAAATTCTAGAGAGAATTTTAAAAGCTTCAACAGAATTTCAACGATTTTGAGAGGGATTTGAAAAGTTTCAATGGGAATGGGAAGAATTGGGACAAAAATTGGAAAATTTTGAAGGGACTTTGAAAAAATTTCAACTGGAATTTTAGCCATTTTTTGACGTGAAATTGTAAACATGTGGACATGGATTTTGAAAATTCTAGAGAGAATTTTAAAAGCTTCAACAGAATTTCAACAATTTTGAGAGGGATTTGAAAAGTTTCAATGGGAATGGGAAGAATTGGGACAAAAATTGGAAAATTTTTCAGGGACTTTGAAAAAATTTCAACTGGAATTTTAGCAATTTTTTAACGTGAAATTGTAAACATGTGGACATGGATTTTGAAAATTCTAGAGAGAATTTTAAAAGCTTCAACAGAATTTCAACAATTTTGAGAGGGATTTGAAAAGTTTCAATGGGAATGGGAAGAATTGGGACAAAAATTGGAAAATTTTTAAGGGACTTTGAAAAAATTTCAACTGGAATTTTAGCCATTTTTTGACGTGAAATTGTAAACATGTGGACATGGATTTTGAAAATTCTGGAGAGAATTTTAAAAGCTTCAAGAGAATTTCAACAATTTTGAGAGGGATTTGAAAAGTTTCAATGGGAATGGGAAGAATTGGGACAAAAATTGGAAAATTTTTAAGGGACTTTGAAAAAATTTCAACTGGAATTTTAGCATTTTTTTGACGTGAAATTGTAAACATGTGGCCATGGATTTTGAAAATTCTAGAGAGAATTTTAAAAGCTTCAACAGAATTTCAACAATTTTGAGAGGGATTTGAAAAGTTTCAATGGGAATGGGAAGAATTGGGACAAAAATTGGAAAATTTTGAAGGGACTTTGAAAAAATTTCAACTGGAATTTTAGCCATTTTTTGACGTGAAATTGTAAACATGTGGACATGGATTTTGAAAATTCTAGAGAGAATTTTAAAAGCTTCAACAGAATTTCAACAATTTTGAGAGGGATTTGAAAAGTTTCAATGGGAATGGGAAGAATTGGGACAAAAATTGGAAAATTTTTGAAGGGACTTTGAAAAATTTCAACTGGAATTTTAGCCATTTTTTGACGTGAAATTGTAACATGTGGACATGGATTTTGAAAATTCTAGAGAGAATTTTAAAAGCTTCAACAGAATTTCAACGATTTTGAGAGAGATTTGAAAAGTTTCAATGGGAATGGGAAGAATTGGGACAAAAATTGGAACATTTGAAGGGACTTTGAAAAAATTTCAACTGGAATTTTAGCCATTTTTTGACGTGAAATTGTAAACATGTGGACATGGATTTTGAAAATTCTAGAGAGAATTTTAAAAGCTTCAACAGAATTTCAACACTTTTGAGAAGGATTTGAAAAGTTTCAATGGGAATGGGAAGAATTGGGACAAAAATTGGAAAATTTTGAAGGGACTTTGAAAAAATTTCAACTGGAATTTTAGCCATTTTTTGACGTGAAATTGTAAACATGTGGACATGGATTTTGAAAATTCTAGAGAGAATTTTAAAAGCTTCAACAGAATTTCAACACTTTTGAGAGGGATTTGAAAAGTTTCAATGGGAATGGGAAGAATTGGGACAAAAATTGGAAAATTTTTCAGGGACTTTGAAAAAATTTCAACTGGAATTTTAGCCATTTTTTGACGTGAAATTGTAAACATGTGGACATGGATTTTGAAAATTCTAGAGAGAATTTTAAAAGCTTCAGGAGAATTTCAACGATTTTGAGAGGGATTTGAAAAGTTTCAATGGGAATGGGAAGAATTGGGACAAAAATTGGAAAATTTTTAAGGGACTTTGAAAAAATTTCAACTGGAATTTTAGCAATTTTTTGAAGTGAAATTGTAAACATGTGGACATGGATTTTGAAAATTCTAGAGAGAATTTTAAAAGCTTCAAGAGAATTTCAACAATTTTGAGAGGAATTTGAAAAGTTTCAATGGGAATGGGAAGAATTGGGACAAAAATTGGAAAATTTTTCAGGGACTTTGAAAAAATTTCAACTGGAATTTTAGCAATTTTTTGACGTGAAATTGTAAACATGTTGAAGTGGATTTTGAAAATTCTAGAGAGAATTTTAAAAGCTTCAACAGAATTTCAACGATTTTGAGAGGGATTTTAAAAGTTTCAATGGGAATGGGAAGAATTGGGACAAAAATTGGAAAATTTTGAAGGGACTTTGAAAAAATTTCAACTGGAATTTTAGCCATTTTTTGAAGTGAAATTGTAAACATGTGGACATGGATTTTGAAAATTCTAGAGAGAATTTTAAAAGCTTCAACAGAATTTCAACAATTTTGAGAGGGATTTGAAAAGTTTCAATGGGAATGGGAAGAATTGGGACAAAAATTGGAAAATTTTTCAGGGACTTTGAAAAAATTTCAACTGGAATTTTAGCAATTTTTTAACGTGAAATTGTAAACATGTGGACATGGATTTTGAAAATTCTAGAGAGAATTTTAAAAGCTTCAACAGAATTTCAACAATTTTGAGAGGGATTTGAAAAGTTTCAATGGGAATGGGAAGAATTGGGACAAAAATTGGAAAATTTTTAAGGGACTTTGAAGAAATTTCAACTGGAATTTTAGCCATTTTTTGACGTGAAATTGTAAACATGTGGACATGGATTTTGAAAATTCTGGAGAGAATTTTAAAAGCTTCAAGAGAATTTCAACAATTTTGAGAGGGATTTGAAAAGTTTCAATGGGAATGGGAAGAATTGGGACAAAAATTGGAAAATTTTTAAGGGACTTTGAAAAAATTTCAACTGGAATTTTAGCATTTTTTTGACGTGAAATTGTAAACATGTGGGCATGGATTTTGAAAATTCTAGAGAGAATTTTAAAAGCTTCAACAGAATTTCAACACTTTTGAGAGGGATTTGAAAAGTTTCAATGGGAATGGGAAGAATTGGGACAAAAATTGGAAAATTTTGAAGGGACTTTGAAAAAATTTCAACTGGAATTTTAGCCATTTTTTGACGTGAAATTGTAAACATGTGGACATGGATTTTGAAAATTCTAGAGAGAATTTTAAAAGCTTCAACAGAATTTCAACAATTTTGAGAGGGATTTGAAAAGTTTCAATGGGAATGGGAAGAATTGGGACAAAAATTGGAAAATTTTGAAGGGACTTTGAAAAAATTTCAACTGGAATTTTAGCCATTTTTTGACGTGAAATTGTAAACATGTGGACATGGATTTTGAAAATTCTAGAGAGAATTTTAAAAGCTTCAACAGAATTTCAACGATTTTGAGAGAGATTTGAAAAGTTTCAATGGGAATGGGAAGAATTGGGACAAAAATTGGAACATTTTGAAGGGACTTTGAAAAAATTTCAACTGGAATTTTAGCCATTTTTTGACGTGAAATTGTAAACATGTGGACATGGATTTTGAAAATTCTAGAGAGAATTTTAAAAGCTTCAACAGAATTTCAACACTTTTGAGAAGGATTTGAAAAGTTTCAATGGGAATGGGAAGAATTGGGACAAAAATTGGAAAATTTTTCAGGGACTTTGAAAAAATTTCAACTGGAATTTTAGCCATTTTTTGACGTGAAATTGTAAACATGTGGACATGGATTTTGAAAATTCTAGAGAGAATTTTAAAAGCTTCAAGAGAATTTCAACAATTTTGAGAGGGATTTGAAAAGTTTCAATGGGAATGGGAAGAATTGGGACAAAAATTGGAAAATTTTTAAGGGACTTTGAAAAAATTTCAACTGGAATTTTAGCAATTTTTTGACGTGAAATTGTAAACATGTGGACATGGATTTTGAAAATTCTAGAGAGAATTTTAAAAGCTTCAGGAGAATTTCAACGATTTTGAGAGGGATTTGAAAAGTTTCAATGGGAATGGGAAGAATTGGGACAAAAATTGGAACATTTTTAAGGGACTTTGAAAAAATTTCAACTGGAATTTTAGCCATTTTTTGACGTGAAATTGTAAACATGTGGACATGGATTTTGAAAATTCTAGAGAGAATTTTAAAAGCTTCAAGAGAATTTCAACAATTTTGAGAGGGAATTTGAAAAGTTTCAATGGGAATGGGAAGAATTGGGACAAAAATTGGAAAATTTTTAAGGGACTTTGAAAAAATTTCAACTGGAATTTTAGCCATTTTTTGACGTGAAATTGTAAACATGTGGACATGGATTTTGAAAATTCTAGAGAGAATTTTAAAAGCTTCAACAGAATTTCAACAATTTTGAGAGGGATTTGAAAAGTTTCAATGGGAATGGGAAGAATTGGGACAAAAATTGGAAAATTTTTAAGGGACTTTGAAAAAATTTCAACTGGAATTTTAGCCATTTTTTGACGTGAAATTGTAAACATGTGGACATGGATTTTGAAAATTCTAGAGAGAATTTTAAAAGCTTCAAGAGAATTTCAACAATTTTGAGAGGGATTTGAAAAGTTTCAATGGGAATGGGAAGAATTGGGACAAAAATTGGAAAATTTTGAAGGGACTTTGAAAAAATTTCAACTGGAATTTTAGCCATTTTTTTACGTGAAATTGTAAACATGTGGACATGGATTTTGAAAATTCTAGAGAGAATTTTAAAAGCTTCAACAGAATTTCAACAATTTTGAGAGGGATTTGAAAAGTTTCAATGGGAATGGGAAGAATTGGGACAAAAATTGGAAAATTTTGAAGGGACTTTGAAAAAATTTCAACTGGAATTTTAGCAATTTTTTGACGTGAAATTGTAAACATGTGGACATGGATTTTGAAAATTCTAGAGAGAATTTTAAAAGCTTCAACAGAATTTCAACGATTTTGAGAGAGATTTGAAAAGTTTCAATGGGAATGGGAAGAATTGGGACAAAAATTGGAACATTTTTAAGGGACTTTGAAAAAATTTCAACTGGAATTTTAGCCATTTTTTGACGTGAAATTGTAAACATGTGGACATGGATTTTGAAAATTCTAGAGAGAATTTTAAAAGCTTCAAGAGAATTTCAACAATTTTGAGAGGGATTTGAAAAGTTTCAATGGGAATGGGAAGAATTGGGACAAAAATGGGAAAATTTTTCAGGGACTTTGAAAAAATTTCAACTGGAATTTTAGCCATTTTTTGACGTGAAATTGTAAACATGTGGACATGGATTTTGAAAATTCTAGAGAGAATTTTAAAAGCTTCAACAGAATTTCAACACTTTTGAGAGGGATTTGAAAAGTTTCAATGGGAATGGGAAGAATTGGGACAAAAATTGGAAAATTTTTCAGGGACTTTGAAAAAATTTCAACTGGAATTTTAGCCATTTTTTGACGTGAAATTGTAAACATGTGGACATGGATTTTGAAAATTCTAGAGAGAATTTTAAAAGCTTCAACAGAATTTCAACAATTTTGAGAGGGATTTGAAAAGTTTCAATGGGAATGGGAAGAATTGGGACAAAAATTGGAAAATTTTTAAGGGACTTTGAAAAAATTTCAACTGGAATTTTAGCCATTTTTTAACGTGAAATTGTAAACATGTGGACATGGATTTTGAAAATTCTAGAGAGAATTTTAAAAGCTTCAACAGAATTTCAACGATTTGGAGAGGGATTTGAAAAGTTTCAATGGGAATGGGAAGAATTGGGACAAAAATTGGAAAATTTTTAAGGGACTTTGAAAAAATTTCAACTGGAATTTTAGCATTTTTTTACGTGAAATTGTAAACACGTGGACATGGATTTTGAAAATTCTAGAGAGAATTTTAAAAGCTTCAACAGAATTTCAACAATTTTGAGAGGGATTTGAAAAGTTTCAATGGGAATGGGAAGAATTGGGACAAAAATTGGAAAATTTTTCAGGGACTTTGAAAAAATTTCAACTGGAATTTTAGCCATTTTTTGACGTGAAATTGTAAATATGTGGACATGGATTTTGAAAATTCTAGAGAGAATTTTAAAAGCTTCAACAGAATTTCAACAATTTTGAGAGGGATTTGAAAAGTTTCAATGGGAATGGGAAGAATTGGGACAAAAATTGGAAAATTTTTAAGGGACTTTGAAAAAATTTCAACTGGAATTTTAGCCATTTTTTGACGTGAAATTGTAAACATGTGGACATGGATTTTGAAAATTCTAGAGAGAATTTTAAAAGCTTCAACAGAATTTCAACAATTTTGAGAGGGATTTTAAAAGTTTCAATGGGAATGGGAAGAATTGGGACAAAAATGGGAAAATTTTTCAGGGACTTTGAAAAAATTTCAACTGGAATTTTAGCAATTTTTTGACGTGAAATTGTAAACATGTGGACATGGATTTTGAAAATTCTAGAGAGAATTTTAAAAGCTTCAACAGAATTTCAACACTTTTGAGAGGGATTTGAAAAGTTTCAATGGGAATGGGAAGAATTGGGACAAAAATTGGAAAATTTTGAAGGGACTTTGAAAAAATTTCAACTGGAATTTTAGCAATTTTTTGACGTGAAATTGTAAACATGTGGACATGGATTTTGAAAATTCTAGAGAGAATTTTAAAAGCTTCAACAGAATTTCAACGATTTTGAGAGAGATTTGAAAAGTTTCAATGGGAATGGGAAGAATTGGGACAAAAATTGGAACATTTTTAAGGGACTTTGAAAAAATTTCAACTGGAATTTTAGCCATTTTTTGACGTGAAATTGTAAACATGTGGACATGGATTTTGAAAATTCTAGAGAGAATTTTAAAAGCTTCAACAGAATTTCAACACTTTTGAGAGGGATTTGAAAAGTTTCAATGGGAATGGGAAGAATTGGGACAAAAATTGGAAAATTTTTCAGGGACTTTGAAAAAATTTCAACTGGAATTTTAGCCATTTTTTGACGTGAAATTGTAAACATGTGGACATGGATTTTGAAAATTCTAGAGAGAATTTTAAAAGCTTCAACAGAATTTCAACACTTTTGAGAGGGATTTGAAAAGTTTCAATGGGAATGGGAAGAATTGGGACAAAAATTGGAAAATTTTTAAGGGACTTTGAAAAAATTTCAACTGGAATTTTAGCCATTTTTTGACGTGAAATTGTAAACATGTGGACATGGATTTTGAAAATTCTAGAGAGAATTTTAGAAGCTTCAACAGAATTTCAACAATTTTGAGAGGGATTTGAAAAGTTTCAATGGGAATGGGAAGAATTGGGACAAAAATTGGAAAATTTTTAAGGGACTTTGAAAAAATTTCAACTGGAATTTTAGCCATTTTTTGACGTGAAATTGTAAACATGTGGACATGGATTTTGAAAATTCTAGAGAGAATTTTAAAAGCTTCAAGAGAATTTCAACAATTTTGAGAGGGATTTGAAAAGTTTCAATGGGAATGGGAAGAATTGGGACAAAAATTGGAAAATTTTTAAGGGACTTTGAAAAAATTTCAACTGGAATTTTAGCCATTTTTTGACGTGAAATTGTAAACATGTGGACATGGATTTTGAAAATTCTAGAGAGAATTTTAGAAGCTTCAACAGAATTTCAACAATTTTGAGAGGGATTTGAAAAGTTTCAATGGGAATGGGAAGAATTGGGACAAAAATTGGAAAATTTTTAAGGGACTTTGAAAAAATTTCAACTGGAATTTTAGCCATTTTTTGACGTGAAATTGTAAACATGTGGACATGGATTTTGAAAATTCTAGAGAGAATTTTAGAAGCTTCAACAGAATTTCAACAATTTTGAGAGGGATTTGAAAAGTTTCAATGGGAATGGGAAGAATTGGGACAAAAATTGGAAAATTTTTAAGGGACTTTGAAAAAATTTCAACTGGAATTTTAGCCATTTTTTGACGTGAAATTGTAAACATGTGGACATGGATTTTGAAAATTCTAGAGAGAATTTTAGAAGCTTCAACAGAATTTCAACAATTTTGAGAGGGATTTGAAAAGTTTCAATGGGAATGGGAAGAATTGGGACAAAAATTGGAAAATTTTTAAGGGACTTTGAAAAAATTTCAACTGGAATTTTAGCCATTTTTTGACGTGAAATTGTAAACATGTGGACATGGATTTTGAAAATTCTAGAGAGAATTTTAGAAGCTTCAACAGAATTTCAACAATTTTGAGAGGGATTTGAAAAGTTTCAATGGGAATGGGAAGAATTGGGACAAAAATGGGAAAATTTTTAAGGGACTTTGAAAAAATTTCAACTGGAATTTTAGCCATTTTTTGACGTGAAATTGTAAACATGTGGACATGGATTTTGAAAATTCTAGAGAGAATTTTAAAAGCTTCAACAGAATTTCAACAATTTTGAGAGGGATTTGAAAAGTTTCAATGGGAATGGGAAGAATTGGGACAAAAATTGGAAAATTTTTAAGGGACTTTGAAAAAATTTCAACTGGAATTTTAGCCATTTTTTTACGTGAAATTGTAAACATGTGGACATGGATTTTGAAAATTCTAGAGAGAATTTTAAAAGCTTCAACAGAATTTCAACAATTTTGAGAGGGATTTGAAAAGTTTCAATGGGAATGGGAAGAATTGGGACAAAATTGGGAAAATTTTTAAGGGACTTTGAAAAAATTTCAACTGGAATTTTAGCCATTTTTTTACGTGAAATTGTAAACATGTGGACATGGATTTTGAAAATTCTAGAGAGAATTTTAAAAGCTTCAACAGAATTTCAACAATTTTGAGAGGGATTTGAAAAGTTTCAATGGGAATGGGAAGAATTGGGACAAAAATGGGAAAATTTTTAAGGGACTTTGAAAAAATTTCAACTGGAATTTTAGCAATTTTTTGACGTGAAATTGTAAACATGTGGACATGGATTTTGAAAATTCTAGAGAGAATTTTAAAAGCTTCAAGAGAATTTCAACAATTTTGAGAGGGATTTGAAAAGTTTCAATG
>NW_028116671.1:0-49438 GCF_964273445.1 Streptopelia decaocto | reverse complement strand
TTTCAAATCCCTCTCAAAATTGTTGAAATTCTCTTGAAGCTTTTAAAATTCTCTCTAGAATTTTCAAAATCCATGTCCACATGTTTACAATTTCACGGAATAAAATGGCTACAATTCCAGTTGAAATTTTTTCAAAGTCCCTTAAAAATTTTCCAATTTTTGTCCCAATTCTTCCCATTCCCATTGAAACTTTTCAAATCCCTCTCAAAATTGTTGAAATTCTCTTGAAGCTTTTAAAATTCTCTCTAGAATTTTCAAAATCCACGTCCACATGTTTACAATTTCACGTCAAAAAATGGCTAAAATTCCAGTTGAAATGTTTTCAAAGTCCCTTCAAAATTTTCCAATTTTTGTCCCAATTCTTCCCATTCCCATTGAAACTTTTCAAATCCCTCTCAAAATTGTTGAAATTCTCTTGAAGCTTTTAAAATTCTCTCTAGAATTTTCAAAATCCATGTCCACATGTTTACAATTTCACGTCAAAAAATGGCTAAAATTCCAGTTGAAATTTTTTCAAAGTCCCTTAAAAATTTTCCAATTTTTGTCCCAATTCTTCCCATTCCCATTGAAACTTTTCAAATCCCTCTCAAAATTGTTGAAATTCTCTTGAAGCTTTTAAAATTCTCTCTAGAATTTTCAAAATCCATGTCCACATGTTTACAATTTCACGTCAAAAAATGGCTAAAATTCCCGTTGAAATGTTTTCAAAGTCCCTGAAAAATTTTCCAATTTTTGTCCCAATTCTTCCCATTCCCATTGAAACTTTTCAAATCCCTCTCCAAATTGTTGAAATTCTCTTGAAGCTTTTGAAATTCTCTCTAGAATTTTCAAAATCCACGTCCACATGTTTACAATTTCACATAAAAAAATGGCTAAAATTCCAGTTGAAATTTTTTCAAAGTCCCTTAAAAATTTTCCAATTTTTGTCCCAATTCTTCCCATTCCCATTGAAACTTTTCAAATCCCTCTCAAAATTGTTGAAATTCTCTTGAAGCTTTTAAAATTCTCTCTAGAATTTTCAAAATCCATGTCCACATGTTTACAATTTCACGTCAAAAAATGGCTAAAATTCCAGTTGAAATTTTTTCAAAGTCCCTTCAAAATTTTCCAATTTTTGTCCCAATTCTTCCCATTCCCATTGAAACTTTTCAAATCCCTCTCAAAATTGTTGAAATTCTCTTGAAGCTTTTAAAATTCTCTCTAGAATTTTCAAAATCCATGTCCACATGTTTACAATTTCACGTCAAAAAATGGCTAAAATTCCAGTTGAAATTTTTTCAAAGTCCCTGAAAAATTTTCCAATTTTTGTCCCAATTCTTCCCATTCCCATTGAAACTTTTCAAATCCCTCTCAAAATTGTTGAAATTCTCTTGAAGCTTTTAAAATTCTCTCTAGAATTTTCAAAATCCATGTCCAAAGGTTTACAATTTCACGTCAAAAAATGGCTAAAATTCCAGTTGAAATTTTTTCAAAGTCCCTTAAAAATTTTCCAATTTTTGTCCCAATTCTTCCCATTCCCATTGAAACTTTTCAAATCCCTCTCAAAATTGTTGAAATTCTCTTGAAGCTTTTAAAATTCTCTCTAGAATTTTCAAAATCCATGTCCACAGGTTTACAATTTCACGTCAAAAAATGGCTAAAATTCCAGTTGAAATTTTTTCAAAGTCCCTTAAAAATTTTCCAATTTTTGTCCCAATTCTTCCCATTCCCATTGAAACTTTTCAAATCCCTCTCAAAATTGTTGAAATTCTCTTGAAGCTTTTAAAATTCTCTCTAGAATTTTCAAAATCCATGTCCACATGTTCACAATTTCACGTCAAAAATGGCTAAAATTCCAGTTGAAATTTTTTCAAAGTCCCTTAAAAATTTTCCAATTTTTGTCCCAATTCTTCCCATTCCCATTGAAACTTTTCAAATCCCTCTCAAAATTGTTGAAATTCTCTTGAAGCTTTTAAAATTCTCTCTAGAATTTTCAAAATCCATGTCCACATGTTCACAATTTCACGTCAAAAATGGCTAAAATTCCAGTTGAAATTTTTTCAAAGTCCCTGAAAAATTTTCCAATTTTTGCCCCAATTCTTCCCATTCCCATTGAAACTTTTCAAATCCCTCTCAAAATTGTTGAAATTCTCTTGAAGCTCTTAAAATTCTCTCTAGAATTTTCAAAATCCATGTCCACATGTTTACAATTTCACGTCAAAAAATGGCTAAAATTCCAGTTGAAATGTTTTCAAAGTCCCTTAAAAATTTTCCAATTTTTGTCCCAATTCTTCCCATTCCCATTGAAACTTTTCAAATCCCTCTCAAAATTGTTGAAATTCTCTTGAAGCTTTTAAAATTCTCTCTAGAATTTTCAAAATCCATGTCCACATGTTTACAATTTCACGTAAAAAATGGCTAAAATTCCAGTTGAAATTTTTTCAAAGTCCCTTAAAAATTTTCCAATTTTTGTCCCAATTCTTCCCATTCCCATTGAAACTTTTCAAATCCCTCTCCAAATTGTTGAAATTCTCTTGAAGCTTTTAAAATTCTCTCTAGAATTTTCAAAATCCATGTCCACATGTTCACAATTTCACGTCAAAAATGGCTAAAATTCCAGTTGAAATTTTTTCAAAGTCCCTTAAAAATTTTCCAATTTTTGTCCCAATTCTTCCCATTCCCATTGAAACTTTTCAAATCCCTCTCAAAATTGTTGAAATTCTCTTGAAGCTTTTTAAAATTCTCTCTAGAATTTTCAAAATCCATGTCCACATGTTCACAATTTCACGTCAAAAATGGCTAAAATTCCAGTTGAAATTTTTTCAAAGTCCCTGAAAAATTTTCCAATTTTTGCCCCAATTCTTCCCATTCCCATTGAAACTTTTCAAATCCCTCTCAAAATTGTTGAAATTCTCTTGAAGCTCTTAAAATTCTCTCTAGAATTTTCAAAATCCATGTCCACATGTTTACAATTTCACGTCAAAAAATGGCTAAAATTCCAGTTGAAATGTTTTCAAAGTCCCTTAAAAATTTTCCAATTTTTGTCCCAATTCTTCCCATTCCCATTGAAACTTTTCAAATCCCTCTCAAAATTGTTGAAATTCTCTTGAAGCTTTTAAAATTCTCTCTAGAATTTTCAAAATCCATGTCCACATGTTTACAATTTCACGTAAAAAATGGCTAAAATTCCAGTTGAAATTTTTTCAAAGTCCCTTAAAAATTTTCCAATTTTTGTCCCAATTCTTCCCATTCCCATTGAAACTTTTCAAATCCCTCTCAAAATTGTTGAAATTCTCTTGAAGCTTTTAAAATTCTCTCTAGAATTTTCAAAATCCATGTCCACATGTTCACAATTTCACGTCAAAAAATGGCTAAAATTCCAGTTGAAATGTTTTCAAAGTCCCTTAAAAATTTTCCAATTTTTGTCCCAATTCTTCCCATTCCCATTGAAACTTTTCAAATCCCTCTCAAAATTGTTGAAATTCTCTTGAAGCTTTTAAATTCTCTCTAGAATTTTCAAAATCCATGTCCACAGGTTTACAATTTCACGTCAAAAAATGGCTACAATTCCAGTTGAAATTTTTTCAAAGTCCCTTAAAAATTTTCCAATTTTTGTCCCAATTCTTCCCATTCCCATTGAAACTTTTCAAATCCCTCTCAGAATTGTTGAAATTCTGTTGAAGCTTTTAAAATTCTCTCTAGAATTTTCAAAATCCATGTCCACATGTTTACAATTTCACGGAATAAAATGGCTACAATTCCCGTTGAAATTTTTTCAAAGTCCCTTAAAAATTTTCCAATTTTTGTCCCAATTCTTCCCATTCCCATTGAAACTTTTCAAATCCCTCTCAAAATTGTTGAAATTCTCTTGAAGCTTTTAAAATTCTCTCTAGAATTTTCAAAATCCACGTCCACATGTTTACAATTTCACGTCAAAAAATGGCTAAAATTCCAGTTGAAATTTTTTCAAAGTCCCTGAAAAATTTTCCAATTTTTGTCCCAATTCTTCCCATTCCCATTGAAACTTTTCAAATCCCTCTCAAAATTGTTGAAATTCTCTTGAAGCTTTTAAAATTCTCTCTAGAATTTTCAAAATCCACGTCCACATGTTTACAATTTCACGTCAAAAAATGGCTAAAATTCCAGTTGAAATTTTTTCAAAGTCCCTTAAAAATTTTCCAATTTTTGTCCCAATTCTTCCCATTCCCATTGAAACTTTTCAAATCCCTCTCAAAATTGTTGAAATTCTCTTGAAGCTTTTAAAATTCTCTCTAGAATTTTCAAAATCCATGTCCACATGTTCACAATTTCACGTCAAAAAATGGCTAAAATTCCAGTTGAAATTTTTTCAAAGTCCCTTAAAAATTTTCCAATTTTTGTCCCAATTCTTCCCATTCCCATTGAAACTTTTCAAATCCCTCTCAAAATTGTTGAAATTCTCTTGAAGCTCTTAAAATTCTCTCTAGAATTTTCAAAATCCATGTCCACATGTTTACAATTTCACGTCAAAAAATGGCTAAAATTCCAGTTGAAATTTTTTCAAAGTCCCTTCAAAATTTTCCAATTTTTGTCCCAATTCTTCCCATTCCCATTGAAACTTTTCAAATCCCTCTCCAAATTGTTGAAATTCTCTTGAAGCTTTTCAAATTCTCTCTAGCATTTTCAAAATCCATGTCCACATGTTTACAATTTCACGTCAAAAAATGGCTAAAATTCCAGTTGAAATTTTTTCAAAGTCCCTGAAAAATTTTCCAATTTTTGTCCCAATTCTTCCCATTCCCATTGAAACTTTTCAAATCCCTCTCAAAATTGTTGAAATTCTCTTGAAGCTTTTAAAATTCTCTCTAGAATTTTCAAAATCCATGTCCAAAGGTTTACAATTTCACGTCAAAAAATGGCTACAATTCCAGTTGAAATTTTTTCAAAGTCCCTTAAAAATTTTCCAATTTTTGTCCCAATTCTTCCCATTCCCATTGAAACTTTTCAAATCCCTCTCAAAATTGTTGAAATTCTCTTGAAGCTTTTAAAATTCTCTCTAGAATTTTCAAAATCCATGTCCACATGTTTACAATTTCACGTCAAAAAATGGCTAAAATTCCAGTTGAAATGTTTTCAAAGTCCCTTCAAAATTTTCCAATTTTTGTCCCAATTCTTCCCATTCCCATTGAAACTTTTCAAATCCCTCTCAAAATTGTTGAAATTCTCTTGAAGCTCTTAAAATTCTCTCTAGAATTTTCAAAATCCATGTCCACATGTTTACAATTTCACGTCAAAAAATGGCTAAAATTCCAGTTGAAATGTTTTCAAAGTCCCTTAAAAATTTTCCAATTTTTGTCCCAATTCTTCCCATTCCCATTGAAACTTTTCAAATCCCTCTCAAAATTGTTGAAATTCTCTTGAAGCTTTTAAAATTCTCTCTAGAATTTTCAAAATCCATGTCCACATGTTTACAATTTCACGTAAAAAATGGCTAAAATTCCAGTTGAAATTTTTTCAAAGTCCCTTAAAAATTTTCCAATTTTTGTCCCAATTCTTCCCATTCCCATTGAAACTTTTCAAATCCCTCTCAAAATTGTTGAAATTCTCTTGAAGCTTTTAAAATTCTCTCTAGAATTTTCAAAATCCATGTCCACATGTTTACAATTTCACGTCAAAAAATGGCTAAAATTCCAGTTGAAATTTTTTCAAAGTCCCTGAAAATTTTCCAATTTTTGTCCCAATTCTTCCCATTCCCATTGAAACTTTTCAAATCCCTCTCAAAACTGTTGAAATTCTCTTGAAGCTTTTAAAATTCTCTCTAGAATTTTCAAAATCCATGTCCACATGCTTACAATTTCACGTCAAAAAATGGCTAAAATTCCAGTTGAAATTTTTTCAAAGTCCCTTAAAAATTTTCCAATTTTTGTCCCAATTCTTCCCATTCCCATTGAAACTTTTCAAATCCCTCTCAAAATTGTTGAAATTCTCTTGAAGCTTTTAAAATTCTCTCTAGAATTTTCAAAATCCATGTCCACATGTTCACAATTTCACGTCAAAAAATGGCTAAAATTCCAGTTGAAATTTTTTCAAAGTCCCTTAAAAATTTTCCAATTTTGTCCCAATTCTTCCCATTCCCATTGAAACTTTTCAAATCCCTCTCAAAATTGTTGAAATTCTCTTGAAGCTCTTAAAATTCTCTCTAGAATTTTCAAAATCCATGTCCACATGTTTACAATTTCACGTCAAAAAATGGCTAAAATTCCAGTTGAAATTTTTTCAAAGTCCCTGAAAAATTTTCCAATTTTTGTCCCAATTCTTCCCATTCCCATTGAAACTTTTCAAATCCCTCTCAAAATTGTTGAAATTCTGTTGAAGCTTTTAAAATTCTCTCTAGAATTTTCAAAATCCATGTCCACATGTTTACAATTTCACGTAAAAAATGGCTAAAATTCCAGTTGAAATTTTTTCAAAGTCCCTTAAAAATTTTCCAATTTTTGTCCCAATTCTTCCCATTCCCATTGAAACTTTTCAAATCCCTCTCAAAATTGTTGAAATTCTCTTGAAGCTTTTAAAATTCTCTCTAGAATTTTCAAAATCCATGTCCACATGTTCACAATTTCACGTCAAAAAATGGCTAAAATTCCCGTTGAAATGTTTTCAAAGTCCCTTAAAAATTTTCCAATTTTTGTCCCAATTCTCTTCCCATTCCCATTGAAACTTTTCAAATCCCTCTCAAAATTGTTGAAATTCTCTTGAAGCTTTTAAAATTCTCTCTAGAATTTTCAAAATCCATGTCCACATGTTTACAATTTCACGGAATAAAATGGCTAAAATTCCAGTTGAAATTTTTTCAAAGTCCCTTAAAATTTTCCAATTTTTGTCCCAATTCTTCCCATTCCCATTGAAACTTTTCAAATCCCTCTCAAAATTGTTGAAATTCTCTTGAAGCTTTTAAAATTCTCTCTAGAATTTTCAAAATCCATGTCCACATGTTTACAATTTCACGGAATAAAATGGCTAAAATTCCAGTTGAAATTTTTTCAAAGTCCCTTAAAAATTTTCCAATTTTTGTCCCAATTCTTCCCATTCCCATTGAAACTTTTCAAATCCCTCTCAAAATTGTTGAAATTCTCTTGAAGCTTTTAAAATTCTCTCTAGAATTTTCAAAATCCATGTCCACATGTTCACAATTTCACGTCAAAAAATGGCTAAAATTCCAGTTGAAATTTTTTCAAAGTCCCTTAAAAATTTTCCAATTTTTGTCCCAATTCTTCCCATTCCCATTGAAACTTTTCAAATCCCTCTCAAAATTGTTGAAATTCTCTTGAAGCTCTTAAAATTCTCTCTAGAATTTTCAAAATCCATGTCCACATGTTTACAATTTCACGTCAAAAAATGGCTAAAATTCCAGTTGAAATTTTTTCAAAGTCCCTTAAAAATTTTCCAATTTTTGTCCCAATTCTTCCCATTCCCATTGAAACTTTTCAAATCCCTCTCAAAATTGTTGAAATTCTCTTGAAGCTTTTAAAATTCTCTCTAGAATTTTCAAAATCCATGTCCAAAGGTTTACAATTTCACGTCAAAAAATGGCTAAAATTCCAGTTGAAATTTTTTCAAAGTCCCTTCAAAATTTTCCAATTTTTGTCCCAATTCTTCCCATTCCCATTGAAACTTTTCAAATCCCTCTCAAAATTGTTGAAATTCTCTTGAAGCTTTTAAAATTCTCTCTAGAATTTTCAAAATCCATGTCCACATGTTTACAATTTCACGTCAAAAAATGGCTAAAATTCCAGTTGAAATGTTTTCAAAGTCCCTTAAAAATTTTCCAATTTTTGTCCCAATTCTTCCCATTCCCATTGAAACTTTTCAAATCCCTCTCAAAATTGTTGAAATTCTCTTGAAGCTTTTAAAATTCTCTCTAGAATTTTCAAAATCCATGTCCACATGTTTACAATTTCACGGAATAAAATGGCTAAAATTCCAGTTGAAATTTTTTCAAAGTCCCTTAAAAATTTTCCAATTTTTGTCCCAATTCTTCCCATTCCCATTGAAACTTTTCAAATCCCTCTCAAAATTGTTGAAATTCTCTTGAAGCTTTTAAAATTCTCTCTAGAATTTTCAAAATCCATGTCCACATGTTCACAATTTCACGTCAAAAAATGGCTAAAATTCCAGTTGAAATTTTTTCAAAGTCCCGTCAAAATTTTCCAATTTTTGTCACAATTCTTCCCATTCCCATTGAAACTTTTCCAATCCCTCTCAAAATTGTTGAAATTCTCTTGAAGCTCTTAAAATTCTCTCTAGAATTTTCAAAATCCATGTCCACATGTTTACAATTGCACGTCAAAAAATGGCTAAAATTCCAGTTGAAATTTTTTCAAAGTCCCTTCAAAATTTTCCAATTTTTGTCCCAATTCTTCCCATTCCCATTGAAACTTTTCAAATCCCTCTCAAAATTGTTGAAATTCTCTTGAAGCTTTTAAAATTCTCTCTAGAATTTTCAAAATCCACGTCCACATGTTTACAATTTCACGTCAAAAAATGGCTAAAATTCCAGTTGAAATTTTTTCAAAGTCCCTTCAAAATTTTCCAATTTTTGTCCCAATTCTTCCCATTCCCATTGAAACTTTTCAAATCCCTCTCAAAATTGTTGAAATTCTCTTGAAGCTTTTAAAATTCTCTCTAGAATTTTCAAAATCCATGTCCACATGTTTACAATTTCACGTCAAAAAATGGCTAAAATTCCAGTTGAAATTTTTTCAAAGTCCCTTAAAAATTTTCCAATTTTTGTCCCAATTCTTCCCATTCCCATTGAAACTTTTCAAATCCCTCTCAAAATTGTTGAAATTCTCTTGAAGCTTTTAAAATTCTCTCTAGAATTTTCAAAATCCATGTCCACATGTTTACAATTTCACGTCAAAAAATGGCTAAAATTCCCGTTGAAATGTTTTCAAAGTCCCTGAAAAATTTTCCAATTTTTGTCCCAATTCTTCCCATTCCCATTGAAACTTTTCAAATCCCTCTCAAAATTGTTGAAATTCTCTTGAAGCTTTTAAAATTCTCTCTAGAATTTTCAAAATCCATGTCCACATGTTTACAATTTCACGGAATAAAATGGCTAAAATTCCAGTTGAAATTTTTTCAAAGTCCCTTAAAAATTTTCCAATTTTTGTCCCAATTCTTCCCATTCCCATTGAAACTTTTCAAATCCCTCTCAAAATTGTTGAAATTCTGTTGAAGCTTTTAAAATTCTCTCTAGAATTTTCAAAATCCACGTCCACATGTTTACAATTTCACGTCAAAAAATGGCTAAAATTCCAGTTGAAATTTTTTCAAAGTCCCTTCAAAATTTTCCAATTTTTGTCCCAATTCTTCCCATTCCCATTGAAACTTTTCAAATCCCTCTCAAAATTGTTGAAATTCTCTTGAAGCTTTTAAAATTCTCTCTAGAATTTTCAAAATCCATGTCCAAAGGTTTACAAATTCACGTCAAAAAATGGCTAAAATTCCAGTTGAAATTTTTTCAAAGTCCCTTCAAAATTTTCCAATTTTTGTCCCAATTCTTCCCATTCCCATTGAAACTTTTCAAATCCCTCTCAAAATTGTTGAAATTCTCTTGAAGCTCTTAAAATTCTCTCTAGAATTTTCAAAATCCATGTCCACATGTTTACAATTTCACGTCAAAAAATGGCTAAAATTCCAGTTGAAATTTTTTCAAAGTCCCTGAAAAATTTTCCAATTTTTGTCCCAATTCTTCCCATTCCCATTGAAACTTTTCAAATCCCTCTCAAAATTGTTGAAATTCTCTTGAAGCTTTTAAAATTCTCTCTAGAATTTTCAAAATCCATGTCCACATGTTCACAATTTCACGTCAAAAAATGGCTAAAATTCCCGTTGAAATTTTTTCAAAGTCCCTTAAAAATTTTCCAATTTTTGTCCCAATTCTTCCCATTCCCATTGAAACTTTTCAAATCCCTCTCAAAATTGTTGAAATTCTCTTGAAGCTTTTAAAATTCTCTCTAGAATTTTCAAAATCCATGTCCACATGTTTACAATTTCACGGAATAAAATGGCTAAAATTCCAGTTGAAATGTTTTCAAAGTCCCTTAAAAATTTTCCAATTTTTGTCCCAATTCTTCCCATTCCCATTGAAACTTTTCAAATCCCTCTCAAAATTGTTGAAATTCTGTTGAAGCTTTTAAAATTCTCTCTAGAATTTTCAAAATCCACGTCCACATGTTTACAATTGCACGTCAAAAAATGGCTAAAATTCCAGTTGAAATGTTTTCAAAGTCCCTTCAAAATTTTCCAATTTTTGTCCCAATTCTTCCCATTCCCATTGAAACTTTTCAAATCCCTCTCAAAATTGTTGAAATTCTGTTGAAGCTTTTAAAATTCTCTCTAGAATTTTCAAAATCCACGTCCACATGTTTACAATTTCACGTCAAAAAATGGCTAAAATTCCAGTTGAAATTTTTTCAAAGTCCCTTCAAAATTTTCCAATTTTTGTCCCAATTCTTCCCATTCCCATTGAAACTTTTCAAATCCCTCTCAAAATTGTTGAAATTCTCTTGAAGCTCTTAAAATTCTCTCTAGAATTTTCAAAATCCATGTCCACATGTTTACAATTTCACGTCAAAAAATGGCTAAAATTCCAGTTGAAATTTTTTCAAAGTCCCTTAAAAATTTTCCAATTTTTGTCCCAATTCTTCCCATTCCCATTGAAACTTTTCAAATCCCTCTCAAAATTGTTGAAATTCTCTTGAAGCTTTTAAAATTCTCTCTAGAATTTTCAAAATCCATGTCCACATGTTCACAATTTCACGTCAAAAAATGGCTAAAATTCCAGTTGAAATTTTTTCAAAGTCCCTTAAAAATTTTCCAATTTTTGTCCCAGTTCTTCCCATTCCCATTGAAACTTTTCAAATCCCTCTCAAAATTGTTGAAATTCTCTTGAAGCTTTTAAAATTCTCTCTAGAATTTTCAAAATCCATGTCCACATGTTTACAATTTCACAGAATAAAATGGCTAAAATTCCAGTTGAAATTTTTTCAAAGTCCCTTAAAAATTTTCCAATTTTTGTCCCAATTCTTCCCATTCCCATTGAAACTTTTCAAATCCCTCTCAAAATTGTTGAAATTCTGTTGAAGCTTTTAAAATTCTCTCTAGAATTTTCAAAATCCACGTCCACATGTTTACAATTTCACGTCAAAAAATGGCTAAAATTCCAGTTGAAATTTTTTCAAAGTCCCTTCAAAATTTTCCAATTTTTGTCCCAATTCTTCCCATTCCCATTGAAACTTTTCAAATCCCTCTCAAAATTGTTGAAATTCTCTTGAAGCTTTTAAAATTCTCTCTAGAATTTTCAAAATCCATGTCCACATGTTTACAATTTCACGGAATAAAATGGCTAAAATTCCAGTTGAAATTTTTTCAAAGTCCCTTAAAAATTTTCCAATTTTTGTCCCAATTCTTCCCATTCCCATTGAAACTTTTCAAATCCCTCTCAAAATTGTTGAAATTCTCTTGAAGCTTTTAAAATTCTCTCTAGAATTTTCAAAATCCATGTCCAAAGGTTTACAATTTCACGTCAAAAAATGGCTAAAATTCCAGTTGAAATTTTTTCAAAGTCCCTTAAAAATTTTCCAATTTTTGTCCCAATTCTTCCCATTCCCATTGAAACTTTTCAAATCCCTCTCAAAATTGTTGAAATTCTCTTGAAGCTTTTAAAATTCTCTCTAGAATTTTCAAAATCCATGTCCACATGTTCACAATTTCACGTCAAAAAATGGCTAAAATTCCAGTTGAAATTTTTTCAAAGTCCCTTAAAAATTTTCCAATTTTTGTCCCAATTCTTCCCATTCCCATTGAAACTTTTCAAATCCCTCTCAAAATTGTTGAAATTCTCTTGAAGCTCTTAAAATTCTCTCTAGAATTTTCAAAATCCATGTCCACATGTTTACAATTTCACGTCAAAAAATGGCTAAAATTCCAGTTGAAATTTTTTCAAAGTCCCTTAAAAATTTTCCAATTTTTGTCCCAATTCTTCCCATTCCCATTGAAACTTTTCAAATCCCTCTCAAAATTGTTGAAATTCTCTTGAAGCTTTTAAAATTCTCTCTAGAATTTTCAAAATCCATGTCCACATGTTTACAATTTCACGGAATAAAATGGCTAAAATTCCAGTTGAAATTTTTTCAAAGTCCCTGAAAAATTTTCCAATTTTTGTCCCAATTCTTCCCATTCCCATTGAAACTTTTCAAATCCCTCTCAAAATTGTTGAAATTCTCTTGAAGCTTTTAAAATTCTCTCTAGAATTTTCAAAATCCATGTCCACATGTTCACAATTTCACGTCAAAAAATGGCTAAAATTCCAGTTGAAATGTTTTCAAAGTCCCTGAAAAATTTTCCAATTTTTGTCCCAATTCTTCCCATTCCCATTGAAACTTTTCAAATCCCTCTCAAAATTGTTGAAAGTCTGTTGAAGCTTTTAAAATTCTCTCTAGAATTTTCAAAATCCATGTCCACATGTTTACAATTTCACGTCAAAAAATGGCTAAAATTCCAGTTGAAATGTTTTCAAAGTCCCTGAAAAATTTTCCAATTTTTGTCCCAATTCTTCCCATTCCCATTGAAACTTTTCAAATCCCTCTCAAAATTGTTGAAATTCTCTTGAAGCTTTTAAAATTCTCTCTAGAATTTTCAAAATCCATGTCCACATGTTTACAATTTCACGTCAAAAAATGGCTAAAATTCCAGTTGAAATTTTTTCAAAGTCCCTTAAAAATTTTCCAATTTTTGTCCCAATTCTTCCCATTCCCATTGAAACTTTTCAAATCCCTCTCCAAATTGTTGAAATTCTCTTGAAGCTTTTAAAATTCTCTCTAGAATTTTCAAAATCCATGTCCAAAGGTTTACAATGTCACGTCAAAAAATGGCTAAAATTCCAGTTGAAATTTTTTCAAAGTCCCTTAAAAATTTTCCAATTTTTGTCCCAATTCTTCCCATTCCCATTGAAACTTTTCAAATCCCTCTCAAAATTGTTGAAATTCTCTTGAAGCTCTTAAAATTCTCTCTAGAATTTTCAAAATCCATGTCCACATGTTTACAATTTCACGGAATAAAATGGCTAAAATTCCAGTTGAAATGTTTTCAAAGTCCCTTAAAAATTTTCCAATTTTTGTCCCAATTCTTCCCATTCCCATTGAAACTTTTCAAATCCCTCTCAAAATTGTTGAAATTCTCTTGAAGCTCTTAAAATTCTCTCTAGAATTTTCAAAATCCATGTCCACATGTTTACAATTTCACGTCAAAAAATGGCTAAAATTCCAGTTGAAATTTTTTCAAAGTCCCTTAAAAATTTTCCAATTTTTGTCCCAATTCTTCCCATTCCCATTGAAACTTTTCAAATCCCTCTCAAAATTGTTGAAATTCTCTTGAAGCTTTTAAAATTCTCTCTAGAATTTTCAAAATCCATGTCCACATGTTTACAATTTCACGTAAAAAATGGCTAAAATTCCAGTTGAAATTTTTTCAAAGTCCCTTAAAAATTTTCCAATTTTTGTCCCAATTCTTCCCATTCCCATTGAAACTTTTCAAATCCCTCTCAAAATTGTTGAAATTCTCTTGAAGCTTTTAAAATTCTCTCTAGAATTTTCAAAATCCACGTCCACATGTTTACAATTTCACGTCAAAAAATGGCTAAAATTCCAGTGGAAATTTTTTCAAAGTCCCTGAAAAATTTTCCAATTTTTGTCCCAATTCTTCCCATTCCCATTGAAACTTTTCAAATCCCTCTCAAAATTGTTGAAATTCTGTTGAAGCTTTTAAAATTCTCTCTAGAATTTTCAAAATCCATGTCCACATGTTTACAATTTCACGTAAAAAATGGCTAAAATTCCAGTTGAAATTTTTTCAAAGTCCCTTAAAAATTTTCCAATTTTTGTCCCAATTCTTCCCATTCCCATTGACACTTTTCAAATCCCTCTCAAAATTGTTGAAATTCTCTTGAAGCTTTTAAAATTCTCTCTAGAATTTTCAAAATCCATGTCCAAAGGTTTACAATTTCACGTCAAAAAATGGCTAAAATTCCAGTTGAAATTTTTTCAAAGTCCCTGAAAAATTTTCCAATTTTTGTCCCAATTCTTCCCATTCCCATTGAAACTTTTCAAATCCCTCTCAAAATTGTTGAAATTCTCTTGAAGCTTTTAAAATTCTCTCTAGAATTTTCAAAATCCACGTCCACATGTTTACAATTTCACGTCAAAAAATGGCTAAAATTCCAGTTGAAATTTTTTCAAAGTCCCTTCAAAATTTTCCAATTTTTGTCCCAATTCTTCCCATTCCCATTGAAACTTTTCAAATCCCTCTCAAAATTGTTGAAATTCTCTTGAAGCTCTTAAAATTCTCTCTAGAATTTTCAAAATCCATGTCCACATGTTCACAATTTCACGTCAAAAAATGGCTAAAATTCCAGTTGAAATGTTTTCAAAGTCCCTGAAAAATTTTCCAATTTTTGTCCCAATTCTTCCCATTCCCATTGAAACTTTTCAAATCCCTCTCAAAATTGTTGAAATTCTGTTGAAGCTTTTAAAATTCTCTCTAGAATTTTCAAAATCCATGTCCACATGTTTACAATTTCACGTCAAAAAATGGCTAAAATTCCAGTTGAAATTTTTTCAAAGTCCCTGAAAAATTTTCCAATTTTTGTCCCAATTCTTCCCATTCCCATTGAAACTTTTCAAATCCCTCTCAAAATTGTTGAAATTCTCTTGAAGCTTTTAAAATTCTCTCTAGAATTTTCAAAATCCACGTCCACATGTTTACAATTTCACGTCAAAAAATGGCTAAAATTCCAGTTGAAATTTTTTCAAAGTCCCTTCAAAATTTTCCAATTTTTGTCCCAATTCTTCCCATTCCCATTGAAACTTTTCAAATCCCTCTCAAAATTGTTGAAATTCTCTTGAAGCTTTTAAAATTCTCTCTAGAATTTTCAAAATCCATGTCCACATGTTTACAATTTCACGGAATAAAATGGCTAAAATTCCAGTTGAAATTTTTTCAAAGTCCCTTAAAAATTTTCCAATTTTTGTCCCAATTCTTCCCATTCCCATTGAAACTTTTCAAATCCCTCTCAAAATTGTTGAAATTCTCTTGAAGCTTTTAAAATTCTCTCTAGAATTTTCAAAATACATGTCCACATGTTTACAATTTCACGTCAAAAAATGGCTAAAATTCCAGTTGAAATTTTTTCAAAGTCCCTGAAATATTTTCCAATTTTTGTCCCAATTCTTCCCATTCCCATTGAAACTTTTCAAATCCCTCTCAAAATTGTTGAAATTCTCTTGAAGCTTTTAAAATTCTCTCTAGAATTTTCAAAATCCATGTCCACATGTTCACAATTTCACGGAATAAAATGGCTAAAATTCCAGTTGAAATTTTTTCAAAGTCCCTTAAAAATTTTCCAATTTTTGTCCCAATTCTTCCCATTCCCATTGAAACTTTTCAAATCCCTCTCAAAATTGTTGAAATTCTCTTGAAGCTCTTAAAATTCTCTCTAGAATTTTCAAAATCCATGTCCACATGTTTACAATTTCACGTCAAAAAATGGCTAAAATTCCAGTTGAAATTTTTTCAAAGTCCCTTAAAAATTTTCCAATTTTTGTCCCAATTCTTCCCATTCCCATTGAAACTTTTCAAATCCCTCTCCAAATTGTTGAAATTCTCTTGAAGCTTTTAAAATTCTCTCTAGAATTTTCAAAATCCATGTCCACATGTTTACAATTTCACGGAATAAAATGGCTAAAATTCCAGTTGAAATTTTTTCAAAGTCCCTGAAAAATTTTCCAATTTTTGTCCCAATTCTTCCCATTCCCATTGAAACTTTTCAAATCCCTCTCAAAATTGTTGAAATTCTCTTGAAGCTCTTAAAATTCTCTCTAGAATTTTCAAAATCCATGTCCACATGTTTACAATTTCACGGAATAAAATGCCTAAATTCCAGTTGAAATGTTTTCAAAGTCCCTGAAAAATTTTCCAATTTTTGTCCCAATTCTTCCCATTCCCATTGAAACTTTTCAAATCCCTCTCAAAATTGTTGAAATTCTCTTGAAGCTTTTAAAATTCTCTCTAGAATTTTCAAAATCCATGTCCACATGTTCACAATTTCACGTCAAAAAATGGCTAAAATTCCAGTTGAAATGTTTTCAAAGTCCCTTAAAAATTTTCCAAATTTTGTCCCAATTCTTCCCATTCCCATTGAAACTTTTCAAATCCCTCTCAAAATTGTTGAAAGTCTGTTGAAGCTTTTAAAATTCTCTCTAGAATTTTCAAAATCCATGTCCACATGTTTACAATTTCATGTCAAAAAATGGCTAAAATTCCAGTTGAAATGTTTTCAAAGTCCCTTAAAAATTTTCCAATTTTTGTCCCAATTCTTCCCATTCCCATTGAAACTTTTCAAATCCCTCTCAAAATTGTTGAAAGTCTGTTGAAGCTTTTAAAATTCTCTCTAGAATTTTCAAAATCCACGTCCACATGTTTACAATTTCACGTCAAAAAATGGCTAAAATTCCAGTTGAAATTTTTTCAAAGTCCCTTAAAAATTTTCCAATTTTTGTCCCAATTCTTCCCATTCCCATTGAAACTTTTCAAATCCCTCTCAAAATTGTTGAAATTCTCTTGAAGCTCTTAAAATTCTCTCTAGAATTTTCAAAATCCATGTCCACATGTTCACAATTTCACGTCAAAAAATGGCTAAAATTCCAGTTGAAATGTTTTCAAAGTCCCTTAAAAATTTTCCAATTTTTGTCCCAATTCTTCCCATTCCCATTGAAACTTTTCAAATCCCTCTCAAAATTGTTGAAATTCTGTTGAAGCTTTTAAAATTCTCTCTAGAATTTTCAAAATCCATGTCCACATGTTTACAATTTCACGTCAAAAAATGGCTAAAATTCCAGTTGAAATTTTTTCAAAGTCCCTGAAAAATTTTCCAATTTTTGTCCCAATTCTTCCCATTCCCATTGAAACTTTTCAAATCCCTCTCAAAATTGTTGAAATTCTCTTGAAGCTTTTTAAATTCTCTCCAGAATTTTCAAAATCCATGTCCACATGTTTACAATTTCATGTCAAAAAATGGCTAAAATTCCAGTTGAAATTTTTTCAAAGTCCCTGAAAAATTTTCCAATTTTTGTCCCAATTCTTCCCATTCCCATTGAAACTTTTCAAATCCCTCTCAAAATTGTTGAAATTCTCTTGAAGCTCTTAAAATTCTCTCTAGAATTTTCAAAATCCATGTCCACATGTTTACAATTTCACGGAATAAAATGCCTAAATTCCAGTTGAAATGTTTTCAAAGTCCCTGAAAAATTTTCCAATTTTTGTCCCAATTCTTCCCATTCCCATTGAAACTTTTCAAATCCCTCTCAAAATTGTTGAAATTCTCTTGAAGCTTTTAAAATTCTCTCTAGAATTTTCAAAATCCATGTCCACATGTTCACAATTTCACGTCAAAAAATGGCTAAAATTCCAGTTGAAATTTTTTCAAAGTCCCTTAAAAATTTTCCAATTTTTGTCCCAATTCTTCCCATTCCCATTGAAACTTTTCAAATCCCTCTCAAAATTGTTGAAATTCTCTTGAAGCTCTTAAAATTCTCTCTAGAATTTTCAAAATCCATGTCCACATGTTTACAATTTCACGTCAAAAAATGGCTAAAATTCCAGTTGAAATTTTTTCAAAGTCCCTTAAAAATTTTCCAATTTTTGTCCCAATTCTTCCCATTCCCATTGAAACTTTTCAAATCCCTCTCAAAATTGTTGAAATTCTCTTGAAGCTTTTAAAATTCTCTCTAGAATTTTCAAAATCCATGTCCACATGTTTACAATTTCACGTAAAAAATGGCTAAAATTCCAGTTGAAATTTTTTCAAAGTCCCTTAAAAATTTTCCAATTTTTGTCCCAATTCTTCCCATTCCCATTGAAACTTTTCAAATCCCTCTCAAAATTGTTGAAATTCTCTTGAAACTTTTAAAATTCTCTCTAGAATTTTCAAAATCCATGTCCACATGTTCACAATTTCACGTCAAAAAATGGCTAAAATTCCAGTTGAAATGTTTTCAAAGTCCCTTAAAAATTTTCCAATTTTTGTCCCAATTCTTCCCATTCCCATTGAAACTTTTCAAATCCCTCTCAAAATTGTTGAAATTCTGTTGAAGCTTTTAAAATTCTCTCTAGAATTTTCAAAATCCATGTCCACATGTTTACAATTTCACGTCAAAAAATGGCTAAAATTCCAGTTGAAATTTTTTCAAAGTCCCTGAAAAATTTTCCAATTTTTGTCCCAATTCTTCCCATTCCCATTGAAACTTTTCAAATCCCTCTCAAAATTGTTGAAATTCTCTTGAAGCTTTTAAAATTCTCTCTAGAATTTTCAAAATCCACGTCCACATGTTTACAATTTCACGTCAAAAAATGGCTAAAATTCCAGTTGAAATTTTTTCAAAGTCCCTTCAAAATTTTCCAATTTTTGTCCCAATTCTTCCCATTCCCATTGAAACTTTTCAAATCCCTCTCAAAATTGTTGAAATTCTCTTGAAGCTTTTAAAATTCTCTCTAGAATTTTCAAAATCCATGTCCACATGTTTACAATTTCACGGAATAAAATGGCTAAAATTCCAGTTGAAATGTTTTCAAAGTCCCTTAAAAATTTTCCAATTTTTGTCCCAATTCTTCCCATTCCCATTGAAACTTTTCAAATCCCTCTCAAAATTGTTGAAATTCTCTTGAAGCTTTTAAAATTCTCTCTAGAATTTTCAAAATACATGTCCACATGTTTACAATTTCACGTCAAAAAATGGCTAAAATTCCAGTTGAAATTTTTTCAAAGTCCCTGAAATATTTTCCAATTTTTGTCCCAATTCTTCCCATTCCCATTGAAACTTTTCAAATCCCTCTCAAAATTGTTGAAATTCTCTTGAAGCTTTTAAAATTCTCTCCAGAATTTTCAAAATCCATGTCCACATGTTCACAATTTCACGTCAAAAAATGGCTAAAATTCCAGTTGAAATTTTTTCAAAGTCCCTTAAAAATTTTCCAATTTTTGTCCCAATTCTTCCCATTCCCATTGAAACTTTTCAAATCCCTCTCAAAATTGTTGAAATTCTCTTGAAGCTCTTAAAATTCTCTCTAGAATTTTCAAAATCCATGTCCACATGTTTACAATTTCACGTCAAAAAATGGCTAAAATTCCAGTTGAAATTTTTTCAAAGTCCCTTAAAAATTTTCCAATTTTTGTCCCAATTCTTCCCATTCCCATTGAAACTTTTCAAATCCCTCTCCAAATTGTTGAAATTCTCTTGAAGCTTTTAAAATTCTCTCTAGAATTTTCAAAATCCATGTCCACATGTTTACAATTTCACGGAATAAAATGGCTAAAATTCCAGTTGAAATTTTTTCAAAGTCCCTGAAAAATTTTCCAATTTTTGTCCCAATTCTTCCCATTCCCATTGAAACTTTTCAAATCCCTCTCAAAATTGTTGAAATTCTCTTGAAGCTTTTAAAATTCTCTCTAGAATTTTCAAAATCCATGTCCACATGTTCACAATTTCACGTCAAAAAATGGCTAAAATTCCAGTTGAAATGTTTTCAAAGTCCCTTAAAAATTTTCCAATTTTTGTCCCAATTCTTCCCATTCCCATTGAAACTTTTCAAATCCCTCTCAAAATTGTTGAAAGTCTGTTGAAGCTTTTAAAATTCTCTCTAGAATTTTCAAAATCCATGTCCACATGTTTACAATTTCATGTCAAAAAATGGCTAAAATTCCAGTTGAAATTTTTTCAAAGTCCCTGAAAAATTTTCCAATTTTTGTCCCAATTCTTCCCATTCCCATTGAAACTTTTCAAATCCCTCTCAAAATTGTTGAAATTCTCTTGAAGCTCTTAAAATTCTCTCTAGAATTTTCAAAATCCATGTCCACATGTTTACAATTTCACGGAATAAAATGCCTAAATTCCAGTTGAAATGTTTTCAAAGTCCCTGAAAAATTTTCCAATTTTTGTCCCAATTCTTCCCATTCCCATTGAAACTTTTCAAATCCCTCTCAAAATTGTTGAAATTCTCTTGAAGCTTTTAAAATTCTCTCTAGAATTTTCAAAATCCATGTCCACATGTTCACAATTTCACGTCAAAAAATGGCTAAAATTCCAGTTGAAATGTTTTCAAAGTCCCTTAAAAATTTTCCAAATTTTGTCCCAATTCTTCCCATTCCCATTGAAACTTTTCAAATCCCTCTCAAAATTGTTGAAAGTCTGTTGAAGCTTTTCAAATTCTCTCTAGAATTTTCAAAATCCATGTCCACATGTTTACAATTTCACGTCAAAAAATGGCTAAAATTCCAGTTGAAATTTTTTCAAAGTCCCTGAAAAATTTTCCAATTTTTGTCCCAATTCTTCCCATTCCCATTGAAACTTTTCAAATCCCTCTCAAAATTGTTGAAATTCTCTTGAAGCTTTTAAAATTCTCTCTAGAATTTTCAAAATCCACGTCCACATGTTTACAATTTCACGTCAAAAAATGGCTAAAATTCCAGTTGAAATTTTTTCAAAGTCCCTTAAAAATTTTCCAATTTTTGTCCCAATTCTTCCCATTCCCATTGAAACTTTTCAAATCCCTCTCAAAATTGTTGAAATTCTCTTGAAGCTCTTAAAATTCTCTCTAGAATTTTCAAAATCCATGTCCACATGTTTACAATTTCACGGAATAAAATGCCTAAATTCCAGTTGAAATTTTTTCAAAGTCCCTGAAAAATTTTCCAATTTTTGTCCCAATTCTTCCCATTCCCATTGAAACTTTTCAAATCCCTCTCAAAATTGTTGAAATTCTCTTGAAGCTTTTAAAATTCTCTCTAGAATTTTCAAAATCCATGTCCACATGTTTACAATTTCACGTCAAAAAATGGCTAAAATTCCCGTTGAAATGTTTTCAAAGTCCCTGAAAAATTTTCCAATTTTTGTCCCAATTCTTCCCATTCCCATTGAAACTTTTCAAATCCCTCTCAAAATTGTTGAAATTCTGTTGAAGCTTTTAAAATTCTCTCTAGAATTTTCAAAATCCATGTCCACATGTTTACAATTTCACGTCAAAAAATGGCTAAAATTCCAGTTGAAATTTTTTCAAAGTCCCTGAAAAATTTTCCAATTTTTGTCCCAATTCTTCCCATTCCCATTGAAACTTTTCAAATCCCTCTCAAAATGGTTGAAATTCTCTTGAAGCTTTTAAAATTCTCTCTAGAATTTTCAAAATCCACGTCCACATGTTTACAATTTCACGTCAAAAAATGGCTAAAATTCCAGTTGAAATTTTTTCAAAGTCCCTTCAAAATTTTCCAATTTTTGTCCCAATTCTTCCCATTCCCATTGAAACTTTTCAAATCCCTCTCAAAATTGTTGAAATTCTCTTGAAGCTTTTAAAATTCTCTCTAGAATTTTCAAAATCCATGTCCACATGTTTACAATTTCACGGAATAAAATGGCTAAAATTCCAGTTGAAATTTTTTCAAAGTCCCTTCAAAATTTTCCAATTTTTGTCCCAATTCTTCCCATTCCCATTGAAACTTTTCAAATCCCTCTCAAAATTGTTGAAATTCTCTTGAAGCTTTTAAAATTCTCTCTAGAATTTTCAAAATCCATGTCCACATGTTTACAATTTCACGTCAAAAAATGGCTAAAATTCCAGTTGAAATTTTTTCAAAGTCCCTGAAAAATTTTCCAATTTTTGTCCCAATTCTTCCCATTCCCATTGAAACTTTTCAAATCCCTCTCAAAATGGTTGAAATTCTCTTGAAGCTTTTAAAATTCTCTCTAGAATTTTCAAAATCCACGTCCACATGTTTACAATTTCACGTCAAAAAATGGCTAAAATTCCAGTTGAAATTTTTTCAAAGTCCCTTCAAAATTTTCCAATTTTTGTCCCAATTCTTCCCATTCCCATTGAAACTTTTCAAATCCCTCTCAAAATTGTTGAAATTCTCTTGAAGCTTTTAAAATTCTCTCTAGAATTTTCAAAATCCATGTCCACATGTTTACAATTTCACGGAATAAAATGGCTAAAATTCCAGTTGAAATTTTTTCAAAGTCCCTTAAAAATTTTCCAATTTTTGTCCCAATTCTTCCCATTCCCATTGAAACTTTTCAAATCCCTCTCAAAATTGTTGAAATTCTCTTGAAGCTTTTAAAATTCTCTCTAGAATTTTCAAAATACATGTCCACATGTTTACAATTTCACGTCAAAAAATGGCTAAAATTCCAGTTGAAATTTTTTCAAAGTCCCTGAAATACTTTCCAATTTTTGTCCCAATTCTTCCCATTCCCATTGAAACTTTTCAAATCCCTCTCAAAATTGTTGAAATTCTCTTGAAGCTTTTAAAATTCTCTCTAGAATTTTCAAAATCCATGTCCACATGTTCACAATTTCACGGAATAAAATGGCTAAAATTCCAGTTGAAATTTTTTCAAAGTCCCTTAAAAATTTTCCAATTTTTGTCCCAATTCTTCCCATTCCCATTGAAACTTTTCAAATCCCTCTCAAAATTGTTGAAATTCTCTTGAAGCTCTTAAAATTCTCTCTAGAATTTTCAAAATCCATGTCCACATGTTTACAATTTCACGTCAAAAAATGGCTAAAATTCCAGTTGAAATTTTTTCAAAGTCCCTTAAAAATTTTCCAATTTTTGTCCCAATTCTTCCCATTCCCATTGAAACTTTTCAAATCCCTCTCCAAATTGTTGAAATTCTCTTGAAGCTTTTAAAATTCTCTCTAGAATTTTCAAAATCCATGTCCACATGTTTACAATTTCACGTCAAAAAATGGCTAAAATTCCAGTTGAAATGTTTTCAAAGTCCCTGAAATATTTTCCAATTTTTGTCCCAATTCTTCCCATTCCCATTGAAACTTTTCAAATCCCTCTCAAAATTGTTGAAATTCTCTTGAAGCTTTTAAAATTCTCTCTAGAATTTTCAAAATCCATGTCCACATGTTCACAATTTCACGGAATAAAATGGCTAAAATTCCAGTTGAAATTTTTTCAAAGTCCCTTAAAAATTTTCCAATTTTTGTCCCAATTCTTCCCATTCCCATTGAAACTTTTCAAATCCCTCTCAAAATTGTTGAAATTCTCTTGAAGCTCTTAAAATTCTCTCTAGAATTTTCAAAATCCATGTCCACATGTTTACAATTTCACGTCAAAAAATGGCTAAAATTCCAGTTGAAATTTTTTCAAAGTCCCTTAAAAATTTTCCAATTTTTGTCCCAATTCTTCCCATTCCCATTGAAACTTTTCAAATCCCTCTCCAAATTGTTGAAATTCTCTTGAAGCTTTTAAAATTCTCTCTAGAATTTTCAAAATCCATGTCCACATGTTTACAATTTCACGGAATAAAATGGCTAAAATTCCAGTTGAAATTTTTTCAAAGTCCCTGAAAAATTTTCCAATTTTTGTCCCAATTCTTCCCATTCCCATTGAAACTTTTCAAATCCCTCTCAAAATTGTTGAAATTCTCTTGAAGCTTTTAAAATTCTCTCTAGAATTTTCAAAATCCATGTCCACATGTTCACAATTTCACGTCAAAAAATGGCTAAAATTCCAGTTGAAATGTTTTCAAAGTCCCTTAAAAATTTTCCAATTTTTGTCCCAATTCTTCCCATTCCCATTGAAACTTTTCAAATCCCTCTCAAAATTGTTGAAAGTCTGTTGAAGCTTTTAAAATTCTCTCTAGAATTTTCAAAATCCATGTCCACATGTTTACAATTTCATGTCAAAAAATGGCTAAAATTCCAGTTGAAATTTTTTCAAAGTCCCTGAAAAATTTTCCAATTTTTGTCCCAATTCTTCCCATTCCCATTGAAACTTTTCAAATCCCTCTCAAAATTGTTGAAATTCTCTTGAAGCTCTTAAAATTCTCTCTAGAATTTTCAAAATCCATGTCCACATGTTTACAATTTCACGGAATAAAATGCCTAAATTCCAGTTGAAATGTTTTCAAAGTCCCTGAAAAATTTTCCAATTTTTGTCCCAATTCTTCCCATTCCCATTGAAACTTTTCAAATCCCTCTCAAAATTGTTGAAATTCTCTTGAAGCTTTTAAAATTCTCTCTAGAATTTTCAAAATCCATGTCCACATGTTCACAATTTCACGTCAAAAAATGGCTAAAATTCCAGTTGAAATGTTTTCAAAGTCCCTTAAAAATTTTCCAAATTTTGTCCCAATTCTTCCCATTCCCATTGAAACTTTTCAAATCCCTCTCAAAATTGTTGAAAGTCTGTTGAAGCTTTTAAAATTCTCTCTAGAATTTTCAAAATCCATGTCCACATGTTTACAATTTCACGTCAAAAAATGGCTAAAATTCCAGTTGAAATTTTTTCAAAGTCCCTGAAAAATTTTCCAATTTTTGTCCCAATTCTTCCCATTCCCATTGAAACTTTTCAAATCCCTCTCAAAATTGTTGAAATTCTCTTGAAGCTTTTAAAATTCTCTCTAGAATTTTCAAAATCCACGTCCACATGTTTACAATTTCACGTCAAAAAATGGCTAAAATTCCAGTTGAAATTTTTTCAAAGTCCCTTAAAAATTTTCCAATTTTTGTCCCAATTCTTCCCATTCCCATTGAAACTTTTCAAATCCCTCTCAAAATTGTTGAAATTCTCTTGAAGCTCTTAAAATTCTCTCTAGAATTTTCAAAATCCATGTCCACATGTTTACAATTTCACGGAATAAAATGCCTAAATTCCAGTTGAAATTTTTTCAAAGTCCCTGAAAAATTTTCCAATTTTTGTCCCAATTCTTCCCATTCCCATTGAAACTTTTCAAATCCCTCTCAAAATTGTTGAAATTCTCTTGAAGCTTTTAAAATTCTCTCTAGAATTTTCAAAATCCATGTCCACATGTTCACAATTTCACGTCAAAAAATGGCTAAAATTCCAGTTGAAATGTTTTCAAAGTCCCTTAAAAATTTTCCAATTTTTGTCCCAATTCTTCCCATTCCCATTGAAACTTTTCAAATCCCTCTCAAAATTGTTGAAATTCTCTTGAAGCTTTTAAAATTCTCTCTAGAATTTTCAAAATCCATGTCCAAAGGTTTACAATTTCACGTCAAAAAATGGCTAAAATTCCAGTTGAAATTTTTTCAAAGTCCCTTAAAAATTTTCCAATTTTTGTCCCAATTCTTCCCATTCCCATTGAAACTTTTCAAATCCCTCTCAAAATTGTTGAAATTCTCTTGAAGCTTTTAAAATTCTCTCTAGAATTTTCAAAATCCACGTCCACATGTTTACAATTTCACGTCAAAAAATGGCTAAAATTCCAGTTGAAATTTTTTCAAAGTCCCTTAAAAATTTTCCAATTTTTGTCCCAATTCTTCCCATTCCCATTGAAACTTTTCAAATCCCTCTCAAAATTGTTGAAATTCTCTTGAAGCTTTTAAAATTCTCTCTAGAATTTTCAAAATCCACGTCCACATGTTTACAATTTCATGTAAAAAAATGGCTAAAATTCCAGTTGAAATTTTTTCAAAGTCCCTTAAAAATTTTCCAATTTTTGTCCCAATTCTTCCCATTCCCATTGAAACTTTTCAAATCCCTCTCAAAATTGTTGAAATTCTCTTGAAGCTTTTAAAATTCTCTCTAGAATTTTCAAAATCCATGTCCACATGTTTACAATTTCACGTCAAAAAATGGCTAAAATTCCAGTTGAAATTTTTTCAAAGTCCCTTCAAAATTTTCCAATTTTTGTCCCAATTCTTCCCATTCCCATTGAAACTTTTCAAATCCCTCTCAAAATTGTTGAAATTCTCTTGAAGCTTTTAAAATTCTCTCTAGAATTTTCAAAATCCATGTCCACAGGTTTACAATTTCACGTCAAAAAATGGCTAAAATTCCAGTTGAAATTTTTTCAAAGTCCCTTAAAAATTTTCCAATTTTTGTCCCAATTCTTCCCATTCCCATTGAAACTTTTCAAATCCCTCTCAAAATTGTTGAAATTCTCTTGAAGCTTTTAAAATTCTCTCTAGAATTTTCAAAATCCATGTCCACATGTTTACAATTTCACGTCAAAAAAATGGCTACAATTCCAGTTGAAATTTTTTAGAAAGTCCCTGAAAAATTTTCCAATTTTTGTCCCAATTCTTCCCATTCCCATTGAAACTTTTCAAATCCCTCTCAAAATTGTTGAAATTCTCTTGAAGCTTTTAAAATTCTCTCTAGAATTTTCAAAATCCATGTCCACATGTTTACAATTTCACGTCAAAAAATGGCTACAATTCCAGTTGAAATTTTTTCAAAGTCCCTTAAAAATTTTCCAATTTTTGTCCCAATTCTTCCCATTCCCATTGAAACTTTTCAAATCCCTCTCAAAATTGTTGAAATTCTCTTGAAGCTTTTCAAATTCTCTCTAGAATTTTCAAAATCCACGTCCACATGTTTACAATTTCATGTAAAAAAATGGCTAAAATTCCAGTTGAAATTTTTTCAAAGTCCCTTCAAAATTTTCCAATTTTTGTCCCAATTCTTCCCATTCCCATTGAAACTTTTCAAATCCCTCTCAAAATTGTTGAAATTCTCTTGAAGCTTTTAAAATTCTCTCTAGGATTTTCAAAATCCATGTCCACATGTTTACAATTTCACGTCAAAAAATGGCTAAAATTCCAGTTGAAATTTTTTCAAAGTCCCTGAAGAATTTTCCAATTTTTGTCCCAATTCTTCCCATTCCCATTGAAACTTTTCAAATGCCTCTCAAAATTGTTGAAATTCTCTTGAAGCTCTTAAAATTCTCTCTAGAATTTTCTAAAATCCATGTCCACATGTTCACAATTTCACGTCAAAAAATGGCTAAAATTCCAGTTGAAATGTTTTCAAAGTCCCTTCAAAATTTTCCAATTTTTGTCCCAATTCTTCCCATTCCCATTGAAACTTTTCAAATCCCTCTCAAAATTGTTGAAATTCTGTTGAAGCTTTTAAAATTCTCTCTAGAATTTTCAAAATCCATGTCCACATGTTTACAATTTCACATTAAAAAATGGCTAAAATTCCAGTTGAAATTTTTTCAAAGTCCCTTCAAAATTTTCCAATTTTTGTCCCAATTCTTCCCATTCCCATTGAAACTTTTCAAATCCCTCTCAAAATTGTTGAAATTCTCTTGAAGCTTTTAAAATTCTCTCTAGAATTTTCAAAATCCATGTCCACAGGTTTACAATTTCACGTCAAAAAATGGCTAAAATTCCAGTTGAAATTTTTTCAAAGTCCCTTAAAAATTTTCCAATTTTTGTCCCAATTCTTCCCATTCCCATTGAAACTTTTCAAATCCCTCTCAAAATTGTTGAAATTCTGTTGAAGCTTTTAAAATTCTCTCTAGAATTTTCAAAATCCATGTCCACATGTTTACAATTTCACGTCAAAAAATGGCTAAAATTCCAGTTGAAATTTTTTCAAAGTCCCTTAAAAATTTTCCAATTTTTGTCCCAATTCTTCCCATTCCCATTGAAACTTTTCAAATCCCTCTCAAAATTGTTGAAATTCTCTTGAAGCTTTTAAAATTCTCTCTAGAATTTTCAAAATCCATGTCCACATGTTTACAATTTCACGTCAAAAAATGGCTACAATTCCAGTTGAAATTTTTTCAAAGTCCCTTAAAAATTTTCCAATTTTTGTCCCAATTCTTCCCATTCCCATTGAAACATTTCAAATCCCTCTCAAAATTGTTGAAATTCTCTTGAAGCTTTTAAAATTCTCTCTAGAATTTTCAAAATCCACGTCCACATGTTTACAATTTCATGTAAAAAAATTGCTAAAATTCCAGTTGAAATTTTTTCAAAGTCCCTTCAAAATTTTCCAATTTTTGTCCCAATTCTTCCCATTCCCATTGAAACTTTTCAAATCCCTCTCAAAATTGTTGAAATTCTCTTGAAGCTTTTAAAATTCTCTCTAGAATTTTCAAAATCCACGTCCACATGTTTACAATTTCACGTCAAAAAATGGCTAAAATTCCAGTTGAAATTTTTTCAAAGTCCCTTAAAAATTTTCCAATTTTTGTCCCAATTCTTCCCATTCCCATTGAAACTTTTCAAATCCCTCTCAAAATTGTTGAAATTCTCTTGAAGCTTTTAAAATTCTCTCTAGAATTTTCAAAATCCACATCCACATGTTTACAATTTCACGTCAAAAAATGGCTAAAATTCCAGTTGAAATTTTTTCAAAGTCCCTTAAAAATTTTCCAATTTTTGTCCTAATTCTTCCCATTCCCATTGAAACTTTTCAAATCCCTCTCAAAATTGTTGAAATTCTGTTGAAGCTTTTAAAATTCTCTCTAGAATTTTCAAAATCCATGTCCACAGGTTTACAATTTCACGTCAAAAAATGGCTAAAATTCCAGTTGAAATTTTTTCAAAGTCCCTTCAAAATTTTCCAATTTTTGTCCCAATTCTTCCCATTCCCATTGAAACTTTTCAAATCCCTCTCAACATTGTTGAAATTCTCTTGAAGCTTTTCAAATTCTCTCTAGAATTTGCAAAATCCATGTCCACATGTTTACAATTTCACGTCAAAAAATGGCTAAAATTCCAGTTGAAATTTTTTCAAAGTCCCTTCAAAATTTTCCAATTTTTGTCCCAATTCTTCCCATTCCCATTGAAACTTTTCAAATCCCTCTCAAAATTGTTGAAATTCTCTTGAAGCTCTTAAAATTCTCTCTAGAATTTTCAAAATCCATGTCCACATGTTCACAATTTCACGTCAAAAAATGGCTAAAATTCCAGTTGAAATGTTTTCAAAGTCCCTGAAAAATTTTCCAATTTTTGTCCCAATTCTTCCCATTCCCATTGAAACTTTTCAAATCCCTCTCAAAATTGTTGAAATTCTCTTGAAGCTCTTAAAATTCTCTCTAGAATTTTCAAAATCCATGTCCACATGTTTACAATTTCACGTCAAAAAATGGCTAAAATTCCAGTTGAAATTTTTTCAAAGTCCCTTAAAAATTTTCCAATTTTTGTCCCAATTCTTCCCATTCCCATTGAAACTTTTCAAATCCCTCTCAAAATTGTTGAAATTCTCTTGAAGCTTTTAAAATTCTCTCTAGAATTTTCAAAATCCATGTCCACATGTTTACAATTTCACGTCAAAAAATGGCTAAAATTCCAGTTGAAATTTTTTCAAAGTCCCTTCAAAATTTTCCAATTTTTGTCCCAATTCTTCCCATTCCCATTGAAACTTTTCAAATCCCTCTCCAAATTGTTGAAATTCTCTTGAAGCTTTTAAAATTCTCTCTAGAATTTTCAAAATCCATGTCCACATGTTTACATATTCACGGAATAAAATGGCTAAAATTCCAGTTGAAATTTTTTCAAAGTCCCTTAAAAATTTTCCAATTTTTGTCCCAATTCTTCCCATTCCCATTGAAACTTTTCAAATCCCTCTCAAAATTGTTGAAATTCTCTTGAAGCTTTTAAAATTCTCTCTAGAATTTTCAAAATCCACGTCCACATGTTTACAATTTCATGTAAAAAAATGGCTAAATTTCCAGTTGAAATTTTTTCAAAGTCCCTTCAAAATTTTCCGATTTTTGTCCCAATTCTTCCCATTCCCATTGAAACTTTTCAAATCCCTCTCAAAATTGTTGAAATTCTCTTGAAGCTTTTAAAATTCTCTCTAGAATTTTCAAAATCCACGTCCACATGTTTACAATTTCACGTCAAAAAATGGCTAAAATTCCAGTTGAAATGTTTTCAAAGTCCCTGAAAAATTTTCCAATTTTTGTCCCAATTCTTCCCATTCCCATTGAAACTTTTCAAATCCCTCTCCAAATTGTTGAAATTCTCTTGAAGCTTTTAAAATTCTCTCTAGAATTTTCAAAATCCATGTCCACATGTTTACAATTTCACGTCAAAAAATGGCTAAAATTCCAGTTGAAATGTTTTCAAAGTCCCTTAAAAATTTTCCAATTTTTGTCCCAATTCTTCCCATTCCCATTGAAACTTTTCAAATCCCTCTCAAAATTGTTGAAATTCTCTTGAAGCTTTTAAAATTCTCTCTAGAATTTTCAAAATCCACGTCCACATGTTTACAATTTCATGTAAAAAAATGGCTAAAATTCCAGTTGAAATTTTTTCAAAGTCCCTTAAAAATTTTCCAATTTTTGTCCCAATTCTTCCCATTCCCATTGAAACTTTTCAAATCCCTCTCAAAATTGTTGAAATTCTCTTGAAGCTTTTAAAATTCTCTCTAGAATTTTCAAAATCCATGTCCACATGTTTACATATTCACGGAATAAAATGGCTAAAATTCCAGTTGAAATTTTTTCAAAGTCCCTTAAAAATTTTCCAATTTTTGTCCCAATTCTTCCCATTCCCATTGAAACTTTTCAAATCCCTCTCAAAATTGTTGAAATTCTCTTGAAGCTTTTAAAATTCTCTCTAGAATTTTCAAAATCCACGTCCACATGTTTACAATTTCATGTAAAAAAATGGCTAAATTTCCAGTTGAAATGTTTTCAAAGTCCCTTCAGAATTTTCCAATTTTTGTCCCAATTCTTCCCATTCCCATTGAAACTTTTCAAATCCCTCTCAAAATTGTTGAAATTCTCTTGAAGCTTTTAAAATTCTCTCTAGAATTTTCAAAATCCATGTCCACAGGTTTACAATTTCACGTCAAAAAATGGCTAAAATTCCAGTTGAAATTTTTTCAAAGTCCCTTAAAAATTTTCCAATTTTTGTCCCAATTCTTCCCATTCCCATTGAAACTTTTCAAATCCCTCTCCAAATTGTTGAAATTCTCTTGAAGCTTTTAAAATTCTCTCTAGAATTTTCAAAATCCATGTCCACATGTTTACAATTTCACGGAATAAAATGGCTAAAATTCCAGTTGAAATTTTTTCAAAGTCCCTGAAAAATTTTCCAATTTTTGTCCCAATTCTTCCCATTCCCATTGAAACTTTTCAAATCCCTCTCAAAATTGTTGAAATTCTCTTGAAGCTTTTAAAATTCTCTCTAGAATTTTCAAAATCCATGTCCACATGTTCACAATTTCACGTCAAAAAATGGCTAAAATTCCAGTTGAAATGTTTTCAAAGTCCCTTAAAAATTTTCCAATTTTTGTCCCAATTCTTCCCATTCCCATTGAAACTTTTCAAATCCCTCTCAAAATTGTTGAAAGTCTGTTGAAGCTTTTAAAATTCTCTCTAGAATTTTCAAAATCCATGTCCACATGTTTACAATTTCATGTCAAAAAATGGCTAAAATTCCAGTTGAAATTTTTTCAAAGTCCCTGAAAAATTTTCCAATTTTTGTCCCAATTCTTCCCATTCCCATTGAAACTTTTCAAATCCCTCTCAAAATTGTTGAAATTCTCTTGAAGCTCTTAAAATTCTCTCTAGAATTTTCAAAATCCATGTCCACATGTTTACAATTTCACGGAATAAAATGCCTAAATTCCAGTTGAAATGTTTTCAAAGTCCCTGAAAAATTTTCCAATTTTTGTCCCAATTCTTCCCATTCCCATTGAAACTTTTCAAATCCCTCTCAAAATTGTTGAAATTCTCTTGAAGCTTTTAAAATTCTCTCTAGAATTTTCAAAATCCATGTCCACATGTTCACAATTTCACGTCAAAAAATGGCTAAAATTCCAGTTGAAATTTTTTCAAAGTCCCTTAAAAATTTTCCAATTTTTGTCCCAATTCTTCCCATTCCCATTGAAACTTTTCAAATCCCTCTCAAAATTGTTGAAATTCTGTTGAAGCTTTTAAAATTCTCTCTAGAATTTTCAAAATCCATGTCCACATGTTTACAATTTCATGTAAAAAAATGGCTGAAATTCCAGATGAAATTTTTTCAAAGTCCCTTAAAAATTTTCCAATTTTTGTCCCAATTCTTCCCATTCCCATTGAAACTTTTCAAATCCCTCTCAAAATTGTTGAAATTCTCTTGAAGCTTTTAAAATTCTCTCTAGAATTTTCAAAATCCACGTCCACATGTTTACAATTTCATGTAAAAAAATGGCTAAAATTCCAGTTGCAATTTTTTCAAAGTCCCTTAAAAATTTTCCAATTTTTGTCCCAATTCTTCCCATTCCCATTGAAACTTTTCAAATCCCTCTCCAAATTCTTGAAATTCTCTTGAAGCTTTTAAAATTCTCTCTAGAATTTTCAAAATCCAGGTCCACATGTTTACAATTTCACGTCAAAAAATGGCTAAAATTCCAGTTGAAATTTTTTCAAAGTCCCTTAAAAATTTTCCAATTTTTGTCCCAATTCTTCCCATTCCCATTGAAACTTTTCAAATCCCTCTCAACATTGTTGAAATTCTCTTGAAGCTTTTCAAATTCTCTCTAGAATTTGCAAAATCCATGTCCACATGTTTACAATTTCACGTCAAAAAATGGCTAAAATTCCAGTTGAAATGTTTTCAAAGTCCCTTCAAAATTTTCCAATTTTTGTCCCAATTCTTCCCATTCCCATTGAAACTTTTCAAATCCCTCTCAAAATTGTTGAAATTCTCTTGAAGCTCTTAAAATTCTCTCTAGAATTTTCAAAATCCATGTCCACATGTTCACAATTTCACGTCAAAAAATGGCTAAAATTCCAGTTGAAATGTTTTCAAAGTCCCTGAAAAATTTTCCAATTTTTGTCCCAATTCTTCCCATTCCCATTGAAACTTTTCAAATCCCTCTCAAAATTGTTGAAATTCTCTTGAAGCTTTTAAAATTCTCTCTAGAATTTTCAAAATCCATGTCCACATGTTTACATATTCACGGAATAAAATGGCTAAAATTCCAGTTGAAATTTTTTCAAAGTCCCTTAAAAATTTTCCAATTTTTGTCCCAATTCTTCCCATTCCCATTGAAACTTTTCAAATCCCTCTCAAAATTGTTGAAATTCTCTTGAAGCTTTTAAAATTCTCTCTAGAATTTTCAAAATCCACGTCCACATGTTTACAATTTCATGTAAAAAAATGGCTAAATTTCCAGTTGAAATTTTTTCAAAGTCCCTTCAAAATTTTCCGATTTTTGTCCCAATTCTTCCCATTCCCATTGAAACTTTTCAAATCCCTCTCAAAATTGTTGAAATTCTCTTGAAGCTTTTAAAATTCTCTCTAGAATTTTCAAAATCCACGTCCACATGTTTACAATTTCACGTCAAAAAATGGCTAAAATTCCAGTTGAAATGTTTTCAAAGTCCCTGAAAAATTTTCCAATTTTTGTCCCAATTCTTCCCATTCCCATTGAAACTTTTCAAATCCCTCTCCAAATTGTTGAAATTCTCTTGAAGCTTTTAAAATTCTCTCTAGAATTTTCAAAATCCATGTCCACATGTTTACAATTTCACGTCAAAAAATGGCTAAAATTCCAGTTGAAATGTTTTCAAAGTCCCTTAAAAATTTTCCAATTTTTGTCCCAATTCTTCCCATTCCCATTGAAACTTTTCAAATCCCTCTCAAAATTGTTGAAATTCTCTTGAAGCTTTTAAAATTCTCTCTAGAATTTTCAAAATCCACGTCCACATGTTTACAATTTCATGTAAAAAAATGGCTAAAATTCCAGTTGAAATTTTTTCAAAGTCCCTTAAAAATTTTCCAATTTTTGTCCCAATTCTTCCCATTCCCATTGAAACTTTTCAAATCCCTCTCAAAATTGTTGAAATTCTCTTGAAGCTTTTAAAATTCTCTCTAGAATTTTCAAAATCCATGTCCACATGTTTACATATTCACGGAATAAAATGGCTAAAATTCCAGTTGAAATTTTTTCAAAGTCCCTTAAAAATTTTCCAATTTTTGTCCCAATTCTTCCCATTCCCATTGAAACTTTTCAAATCCCTCTCAAAATTGTTGAAATTCTCTTGAAGCTTTTAAAATTCTCTCTAGAATTTTCAAAATCCACGTCCACATGTTTACAATTTCATGTAAAAAAATGGCTAAATTTCCAGTTGAAATGTTTTCAAAGTCCCTTCAGAATTTTCCAATTTTTGTCCCAATTCTTCCCATTCCCATTGAAACTTTTCAAATCCCTCTCAAAATTGTTGAAATTCTCTTGAAGCTTTTAAAATTCTCTCTAGAATTTTCAAAATCCATGTCCACAGGTTTACAATTTCACGTCAAAAAATGGCTAAAATTCCAGTTGAAATTTTTTCAAAGTCCCTTCATAATTTTCCAATTTTTGTCCCAATTCTTCCCATTCCCATTGAAACTTTTCAAATCCCTCTCCAAATTGTTGAAATTCTCTTGAAGCTTTTAAAATTCTCTCCAGAATTTTCGAAATCCATGTCCACATGTTTACAATTTCACGTCAAAAAATGGCTAAAATTCCAGTTGAAATTTTTTTCAAAGTCCCTTAAAAATTTTCCGATTTTTGTCCCAATTCTTCCAATTCCCATTGAAACTTTCCAAATCCCTCTCAAAATTGTTGAAATTCTCTTGAAGCTTTTAAAATTCTCTCTAGAATTTTCAAAATCCATGTCCACAGGTTTACAATTTCACGTCAAAAAATGGCTAAAATTCCAGTTGAAATTTTTTCAAAGTCCCTTAAAAATTTTCCAATTTTTGTCCCAATTCTTCCCATTCCCATTGAAACTTTTCAAATCCCTCTCAAAATTGTTGAAATTCTCTTGAAGCTTTTAAAATTCTCTCTAGAATTTTCAAAATCCATGTCCACATGTTTACAATTTCACATAAAAAAATGGCTAAAATTCCAGTTGAAATGTTTTCAAAGTCCCTTAAAAATTTTCCAATTTTTGTCCCAATTCTTCCCATTCCCATTGAAACTTTTCAAATCCCTCTCAAAATTGTTGAAATTCTCTTGAAGCTTTTCAAATTCTCTCTAGAATTTTCAAAATCCATGTCCACATGTTTACAATTTCACGTCAAAAAATGGCTAAAATTCCAGTTGAAATTTTTTCAAAGTCCCTTAAAAATTTTCCAATTTTTGTCCCAATTCTTCCCATTCCCATTGAAACTTTTCAAATCCCTCTCCAAATTGTTGAAATTCTCTTGAAGCTTTTAAAATTCTCTCCAGAATTTTCAAAATCCATGTCCACATGTTTACAATTTCACGTCAAAAAATGGCTAAAATTCCAGTTGAAATTTTTTCAAAGTCCCTTAAAAATTTTCCAATTTTTGTCCCAATTCTTCCCATTCCCATTGAAACTTTTCAAATCCCTCTCAAAATTGTTGAAATTCTGTTGAAGCTTTTAAAATTCTCTCTAGAATTTTCAAAATCCATGTCCACATGTTTACAATTTCATGTAAAAAAATGGCTGAAATTCCAGATGAAATTTTTTCAAAGTCCCTTAAAAATTTTCCAATTTTTGTCCCAATTCTTCCCATTCCCATTGAAACTTTTCAAATCCCTCTCAAAATTGTTGAAATTCTCTTGAAGCTTTTAAAATTCTCTCTAGAATTTTCAAAATCCACGTCCACATGTTTACAATTTCATGTAAAAAAATGGCTAAAATTCCAGTTGCAATTTTTTCAAAGTCCCTTAAAAATTTTCCAATTTTTGTCCCAATTCTTCCCATTCCCATTGAAACTTTTCAAATCCCTCTCCAAATTCTTGAAATTCTCTTGAAGCTTTTAAAATTCTCTCTAGAATTTTCAAAATCCAGGTCCACATGTTTACAATTTCACGTCAAAAAATGGCTAAAATTCCAGTTGAAATTTTTTCAAAGTCCCTTAAAAATTTTCCAATTTTTGTCCCAATTCTTCCCATTCCCATTGAAACTTTTCAAATCCCTCTCAACATTGTTGAAATTCTCTTGAAGCTTTTCAAATTCTCTCTAGAATTTGCAAAATCCATGTCCACATGTTTACAATTTCACGTCAAAAAATGGCTAAAATTCCAGTTGAAATGTTTTCAAAGTCCCTTCAAAATTTTCCAATTTTTGTCCCAATTCTTCCCATTCCCATTGAAACTTTTCAAATCCCTCTCAAAATTGTTGAAATTCTCTTGAAGCTCTTAAAATTCTCTCTAGAATTTTCAAAATCCATGTCCACATGTTCACAATTTCACGTCAAAAAATGGCTAAAATTCCAGTTGAAATGTTTTCAAAGTCCCTGAAAAATTTTCCAATTTTTGTCCCAATTCTTCCCATTCCCATTGAAACTTTTCAAATCCCTCTCAAAATTGTTGAAATTCTCTTGAAGCTTTTCAAATTCTCTCTAGAATTTTCAAAATCCATGTCCACATGTTTACAATTTCACGTCAAAAAATGGCTAAAATTCCAGTTGAAATTTTTTCAAAGTCCCTTAAAAATTTTCCAATTTTTGTCCCAATTCTTCCCATTCCCATTGAAACTTTTCAAATCCCTCTCAAAATTGTTGAAATTCTCTTGAAGCTTTTAAAATTCTCTCTAGAATTTTCAAAATCCATGTCCACATGTTTACAATTTCACGTCAAAAAATGGCTAAAATTCCAGTTGAAATTTTTTCAAAGTCCCTTAAAAATTTTCCAATTTTTGTCCCAATTCTTCCCATTCCCATTGAAACTTTTCAAATCCCTCTCAAAATTGTTGAAATTCTCTTGAAGCTTTTAAAATTCTCTCTAGAATTTTCAAAATCCACGTCCACATGTTTACAATTTCATGTAAAAAAATGGCTAAATTTCCAGTTGAAATTTTTTCAAAGTCCCTTCAAAATTTTCCGATTTTTGTCCCAATTCTTCCCATTCCCATTGAAACTTTTCAAATCCCTCTCAAAATTGTTGAAATTCTCTTGAAGCTTTTAAAATTCTCTCTAGAATTTTCAAAATCCACGTCCACATGTTTACAATTTCACGTCAAAAAATGGCTAAAATTCCAGTTGAAATGTTTTCAAAGTCCCTGAAAAATTTTCCAATTTTTGTCCCAATTCTTCCCATTCCCATTGAAACTTTTCAAATCCCTCTCCAAATTGTTGAAATTCTCTTGAAGCTTTTAAAATTCTCTCTAGAATTTTCAAAATCCATGTCCACATGTTTACAATTTCACGTCAAAAAATGGCTAAAATTCCAGTTGAAATGTTTTCAAAGTCCCTTAAAAATTTTCCAATTTTTGTCCCAATTCTTCCCATTCCCATTGAAACTTTTCAAATCCCTCTCAAAATTGTTGAAATTCTCTTGAAGCTCTTAAAATTCTCTCTAGAATTTTCAAAATCCATGTCCACATGTTCACAATTTCACGTCAAAAAATGGCTAAAATTCCAGTTGAAATGTTTTCAAAGTCCCTGAAAAATTTTCCAATTTTTGTCCCAATTCTTCCCATTCCCATTGAAACTTTTCAAATCCCTCTCCAAATTGTTGAAATTCTCTTGAAGCTTTTCAAATTCTCTCTAGAATTTTCAAAATCCATGTCCACATGTTTACAATTTCACGTCAAAAAATGGCTAAAATTCCAGTTGAAATGTTTTCAAAGTCCCTTAAAAATTTTCCAATTTTTGTCCCAATTCTTCCCATTCCCATTGAAACTTTTCAAATCCCTCTCAAAATTGTTGAAATTCTCTTGAAGCTTTTAAAATTCTCTCTAGAATTTTCAAAATCCATGTCCACATGTTTACAATTGCACGTCAAAAAATGGCTAAAATTCCAGTTGAAATTTTTTCAAAGTCCCTTAAAAATTTTCCAATTTTTGTCCCAATTCTTCCCATTCCCATTGAAACTTTTCAAATCCCTCTCAAAATTGTTGAAATTCTCTTGAAGCTTTTAAAATTCTCTCTAGAATTTTCAAAATCCACGTCCACATGTTTACAATTTCATGTAAAAAAATGGCTAAATTTCCAGTTGAAATTTTTTCAAAGTCCCTTCAAAATTTTCCGATTTTTGTCCCAATTCTTCCCATTCCCATTGAAACTTTTCAAATCCCTCTCAAAATTGTTGAAATTCTCTTGAAGCTTTTAAAATTCTCTCTAGAATTTTCAAAATCCACGTCCACATGTTTACAATTTCACGTCAAAAAATGGCTAAAATTCCAGTTGAAATGTTTTCAAAGTCCCTGAAAAATTTTCCAATTTTTGTCCCAATTCTTCCCATTCCCATTGAAACTTTTCAAATCCCTCTCCAAATTGTTGAAATTCTCTTGAAGCTTTTAAAATTCTCTCTAGAATTTTCAAAATCCATGTCCACATGTTTACAATTTCACGTCAAAAAATGGCTAAAATTCCAGTTGAAATGTTTTCAAAGTCCCTTAAAAATTTTCCAATTTTTGTCCCAATTCTTCCCATTCCCATTGAAACTTTTCAAATCCCTCTCAAAATTGTTGAAATTCTCTTGAAGCTTTTCAAATTCTCTCTAGAATTTTCAAAATCCATGTCCACATGTTTACAATTTCACGTCAAAATTGCTAAAATTCCAGTTGAAATGTTTTCAAATTCCCTGAAGAATTTTCCAATTTTTGTCCCAATTCTTCCAATTCCCATTGAAACTTTCCAAATCCCTCTCAAAATTGTTGAAATTCTCTTGAAGCTTTTAAAATTCTCTCTAGAATTTTCAAAATCCATGTCCACATGTTTACAATTTCATGTAAAAAAATGGCTGAAATTCCAGATGAAATTTTTTCAAAGTCCCTTAAAAATTTTCCAATTTTTGTCCCAATTCTTCCCATTCCCATTGAAACTTTTCAAATCCCTCTCCAAATTGTTGAAATTCTCTTGAAGCTTTTAAAATTCTCTCTAGAATTTTCAAAATCCACGTCCACATGTTTACAATTTCATGTAAAAAAATGGCTAAAATTCCAGTTGCAATTTTTTCAAAGTCCCTTAAAAATTTTCCAATTTTTGTCCCAATTCTTCCCATTCCCATTGAAACTTTTCAAATCCCTCTCCAAATTCTTGAAATTCTCTTGAAGCTTTTAAAATTCTCTCTAGAATTTTCAAAATCCAGGTCCACATGTTTACAATTTCACGTCAAAAAATGGCTAAAATTCCAGTTGAAATTTTTTCAAAGTCCCTTAAAAATTTTCCAATTTTTGTCCCAATTCTTCCCATTCCCATTGAAACTTTTCAAATCCCTCTCAACATTGTTGAAATTCTCTTGAAGCTTTTCAAATTCTCTCTAGAATTTGCAAAATCCATGTCCACATGTTTACAATTTCATGTCAAAAAATGGCTAAAATTCCAGTTGAAATGTTTTCAAAGTCCCTTCAAAATTTTCCAATTTTTGTCCCAATTCTTCCCATTCCCATTGAAACTTTTCAAATCCCTCTCAAAATTGTTGAAATTCTCTTGAAGCTCTTAAAATTCTCTCTAGAATTTTCAAAATCCATGTCCACATGTTCACAATTTCACGTCAAAAAATGGCTAAAATTCCAGTTGAAATGTTTTCAAAGTCCCTGAAAAATTTTCCAATTTTTGTCCCAATTCTTCCCATTCCCATTGAAACTTTTCAAATCCCTCTCAAAATTGTTGAAATTCTCTTGAAGCTTTTCAAATTCTCTCTAGAATTTTCAAAATCCATGTCCACATGTTTACAATTTCACGTCAAAAAATGGCTAAAATTCCAGTTGAAATTTTTTCAAAGTCCCTTAAAAATTTTCCAATTTTTGTCCCAATTCTTCCCATTCCCATTGAAACTTTTCAAATCCCTCTCAAAATTGTTGAAATTCTCTTGAAGCTTTTAAAATTCTCTCTAGAATTTTCAAAATCCATGTCCACATGTTTACAATTGCACGTCAAAAAATGGCTAAAATTCCAGTTGAAATTTTTTCAAAGTCCCTTCAAAATTTTCCAATTTTTGTCCCAATTCTTCCCATTCCCATTGAAACTTTTCAAATCCCTCTCCAAATTGTTGAAATTCTCTTGAAGCTTTTAAAATTCTCTCTAGAATTTTCAAAATCCATGTCCACATGTTTACATATTCACGGAATAAAATGGCTAAAATTCCAGTTGAAATTTTTTCAAAGTCCCTTAAAAATTTTCCAATTTTTGTCCCAATTCTTCCCATTCCCATTGAAACTTTTCAAATCCCTCTCAAAATTGTTGAAATTCTCTTGAAGCTTTTAAAATTCTCTCTAGAATTTTCAAAATCCACGTCCACATGTTTACAATTTCATGTAAAAAAATGGCTAAATTTCCAGTTGAAATTTTTTCAAAGTCCCTTCAAAATTTTCCGATTTTTGTCCCAATTCTTCCCATTCCCATTGAAACTTTTCAAATCCCTCTCAAAATTGTTGAAATTCTCTTGAAGCTTTTAAAATTCTCTCTAGAATTTTCAAAATCCACGTCCACATGTTTACAATTTCACGTCAAAAAATGGCTAAAATTCCAGTTGAAATGTTTTCAAAGTCCCTGAAAAATTTTCCAATTTTTGTCCCAATTCTTCCCATTCCCATTGAAACTTTTCAAATCCCTCTCCAAATTGTTGAAATTCTCTTGAAGCTTTTAAAATTCTCTCTAGAATTTTCAAAATCCATGTCCACATGTTTACAATTTCACGTCAAAAAATGGCTAAAATTCCAGTTGAAATGTTTTCAAAGTCCCTTAAAAATTTTCCAATTTTTGTCCCAATTCTTCCCATTCCCATTGAAACTTTTCAAATCCCTCTCAAAATTGTTGAAATTCTCTTGAAGCTTTTAAAATTCTCTCTAGAATTTTCAAAATCCACGTCCACATGTTTACAATTTCATGTAAAAAAATGGCTAAAATTCCAGTTGAAATTTTTTCAAAGTCCCTTAAAAATTTTCCAATTTTTGTCCCAATTCTTCCCATTCCCATTGAAACTTTTCAAATCCCTCTCAAAATTGTTGAAATTCTCTTGAAGCTTTTAAAATTCTCTCTAGAATTTTCAAAATCCATGTCCACATGTTTACATATTCACGGAATAAAATGGCTAAAATTCCAGTTGAAATTTTTTCAAAGTCCCTTCAAAATTTTCCAATTTTTGTCCCAATTCTTCCCATTCCCATTGAAACTTTTCAAATCCCTCTCAAAATTGTTGAAATTCTCTTGAAGCTTTTAAAATTCTCTCTAGAATTTTCAAAATCCACGTCCACATGTTTACAATTTCATGTAAAAAAATGGCTAAATTTCCAGTTGAAATGTTTTCAAAGTCCCTTCAGAATTTTCCAATTTTTGTCCCAATTCTTCCCATTCCCATTGAAACTTTTCAAATCCCTCTCAAAATTGTTGAAATTCTCTTGAAGCTTTTAAAATTCTCTCTAGAATTTTCAAAATCCATGTCCACAGGTTTACAATTTCACGTCAAAAAATGGCTAAAATTCCAGTTGAAATTTTTTCAAAGTCCCTTCATAATTTTCCAATTTTTGTCCCAATTCTTCCCATTCCCATTGAAACTTTTCAAATCCCTCTCCAAATTGTTGAAATTCTCTTGAAGCTTTTAAAATTCTCTCCAGAATTTTCAAAATCCATGTCCACATGTTTACAATTTCACGTCAAAAAATGGCTAAAATTCCAGTTGAAATTTTTTTCAAAGTCCCTTCAAAATTTTCCGATTTTTGTCCCAATTCTTCCAATTCCCATTGAAACTTTCCAAATCCCTCTCAAAATTGTTGAAATTCTCTTGAAGCTTTTAAAATTCTCTCTAGAATTTTCAAAATCCATGTCCACAGGTTTACAATTTCACGTCAAAAAATGGCTAAAATTCCAGTTGAAATTTTTTCAAAGTCCCTTAAAAATTTTCCAATTTTTGTCCCAATTCTTCCCATTCCCATTGAAACTTTTCAAATCCCTCTCAAAATTGTTGAAATTCTCTTGAAGCTTTTAAAATTCTCTCTAGAATTTTCAAAATCCATGTCCACATGTTTACAATTTCACATAAAAAAATGGCTAAAATTCCAGTTGAAATGTTTTCAAAGTCCCTTAAAAATTTTCCAATTTTTGTCCCAATTCTTCCCATTCCCATTGAAACTTTTCAAATCCCTCTCAAAATTGTTGAAATTCTCTTGAAGCTTTTCAAATTCTCTCTAGAATTTTCAAAATCCATGTCCACATGTTTACAATTTCACGTCAAAAAATGGCTAAAATTCCAGTTGAAATTTTTTCAAAGTCCCTTAAAAATTTTCCAATTTTTGTCCCAATTCTTCCCATTCCCATTGAAACTTTTCAAATCCCTCTCCAAATTGTTGAAATTCTCTTGAAGCTTTTAAAATTCTCTCCAGAATTTTCAAAATCCATGTCCACATGTTTACAATTTCACGTCAAAAATGGCTAAAATTCCAGTTGAAATTTTTTCAAAGTCCCTTAAAAATTTTCCAATTTTTGTCCCAATTCTTCCCATTCCCATTGAAACTTTTCAAATCCCTCTCAAAATTGTTGAAATTCTGTTGAAGCTTTTAAAATTCTCTCTAGAATTTTCAAAATCCATGTCCACATGTTTACAATTTCATGTAAAAAAATGGCTGAAATTCCAGATGAAATTTTTTCAAAGTCCCTTAAAAATTTTCCAATTTTTGTCCCAATTCTTCCCATTCCCATTGAAACTTTTCAAATCCCTCTCAAAATTGTTGAAATTCTCTTGAAGCTTTTAAAATTCTCTCTAGAATTTTCAAAATCCACGTCCACATGTTTACAATTTCATGTAAAAAAATGGCTAAAATTCCAGTTGCAATTTTTTCAAAGTCCCTTAAAAATTTTCCAATTTTTGTCCCAATTCTTCCCATTCCCATTGAAACTTTTCAAATCCCTCTCCAAATTCTTGAAATTCTCTTGAAGCTTTTAAAATTCTCTCTAGAATTTTCAAAATCCATGTCCACATGTTTACATATTCACGAAATAAAATGGCTAAAATTCCAGTTGAAATTTTTTCAAAGTCCCTTAAAAATTTTCCAATTTTTGTCCCAATTCTTCCCATTCCCATTGAAACTTTTCAAATCCCTCTCAAAATTGTTGAAATTCTCTTGAAGCTTTTAAAATTCTCTCTAGAATTTTCAAAATCCATGTCCACATGTTTACAATTTCACGTCAAAAAATGGCTAAAATTCCAGTTGAAATGTTTTCAAAGTCCCTTAAAAATTTTCCAATTTTTGTCCCAATTCTTCCCATTCCCATTGAAACTTTTCAAATCCCTCTCAAAATTGTTGAAATTCTCTTGAAGCTTTTAAAATTCTCTCTAGAATTTTCAAAATCCACGTCCACATGTTTACAATTTCACGTCAAAAAATGGCTAAAATTCCAGTTGAAATTTTTTCAAAGTCCCTTCAAAATTTTCCAATTTTTGTCCCAATTCTTCCCATTCCCATTGAAACTTTTCAAATCCCTCTCCAAATTGTTGAAATTCTCTTGAAGCTTTTAAAATTCTCTCTAGAATTTTCAAAATCCATGTCCACATGTTTACAATTTCACGTCAAAAAAATGGCTAAAATTCCAGTTGAAATTTTTTCAAAGTCCCTTAAAAATTTTCCAATTTTTGTCCCAATTCTTCCCATTCCCATTGAAACTTTTCAAATCCCTCTCAAAATTGTTGAAATTCTCTTGAAGCTTTTAAAATTCTCTCTAGAATTTTCAAAATCCATGTCCACATGTTTACAATTTCACGTCAAAAAATGGCTACAATTCCAGTTGAAATTTTTTCAAAGTCCCTGAAAAATTTTCCAATTTTTGTCCCAATTCTTCCCATTCCCATTGAAACTTTTCAAATCCCTCTCAAAATTGTTGAAATTCTCTTGAAGCTTTTAAAATTCTCTCTAGAATTTTCAAAATCCACGTCCACATGTTTACCATTTCATGTAAAAAAATGGCTAAAATTCCAGTTGAAATTTTTTCAAAGTCCCTTAAAAATTTTCCAAATTTTGTCCCAATTCTTCCCATTCCCATTGAAACTTTTCAAATCCCTCTCCAAATTGTTGAAATTCTCTTGAAGCTTTTAAAATTCTCTCTAGAATTTTCAAAATCCATGTCCACATGTTTACAATTGCACGTCAAAAAATGGCTAAAATTCCAGTTGAAATTTTTTCAAAGTCCCTTCAAAATTTTCCAATTTTTGTCCCAATTCTTCCCATTCCCATTGAAACTTTTCAAATCCCTCTCAAAATTGTTGAAATTCTGTTGAAGCTTTTAAAATTCTCTCTAGAATTTTCAAAATCCACGTCCACATGTTTACAATTTCATGTAAAAAAATGGCTAAAATTCCAGTTGAAATTTTTTCAAAGTCCCTTAAAAATTTTCCATTTTTTGTCCCAATTCTTCCCATTCCCATTGAAACTTTTCAAATCCCTCTCAAAATTGTTGAAATTCTCTTGAAGCTTTTAAAATTCTCTCTAGAATTTTCAAAATCCACATCCACATGTTTACAATTTCACGTCAAAAAATGGCTAAAATTCCAGTTGAAATTTTTTCAAAGTCCCTTAAAAATTTTCCAATTTTTGTCCTAATTCTTCCCATTCCCATTGAAACTTTTCAAATCCCTCTCAAAATTGTTGAAATTCTGTTGAAGCTTTTAAAATTCTCTCTAGAATTTTCAAAATCCATGTCCAGATGTTTACAATTGCACGTCAAAAAATGGCTAAAATTCCAGTTGAAATTTTTTCAAAGTCCCTTCAAAATTTTCCAATTTTTGTCCCAATTCTTCCCATTCCCATTGAAACTTTTCAAATCCCTCTCAAAATTGTTGAAATTCTGTTGAAGCTTTTAAAATTCTCTCTAGAATTTTCAAAATCCACGTCCACATGTTTACAATTTCATGTAAAAAAATGGCTAAAATTCCAGTTGAAATTTTTTCAAAGTCCCTTAAAAATTTTCCAATTTTTGTCCCAATTCTTCCCATTCCCATTGAAACTTTTCAAATCCCTCTCAAAATTGTTGAAATTCTCTTGAAGCTTTTAAAATTCTCTCTAGAATTTTCAAAATCCACGTCCACATGTTTACCATTTCATGTAAAAAAATGGCTAAAATTCCAGTTGAAATTTTTTCAAAGTCCCTTAAAAATTTTCCAAATTTTGTCCCAATTCTTCCCATTCCCATTGAAACTTTTCAAATCCCTCTCAAAATTGTTGAAATTCTCTTGAAGCTTTTAAAATTCTCTCTAGAATTTTCAAAATCCATGTCCACATGTTTACAATTGCACGTCAAAAAATGGCTAAAATTCCAGTTGAAATTTTTTCAAAGTCCCTTCAAAATTTTCCAATTTTTGTCCCAATTCTTCCCATTCCCATTGAAACTTTTCAAATCCCTCTCAAAATTGTTGAAATTCTCTTGAAGCTTTTAAAATTCTCTCTAGAATTTTCAAAATCCACGTCCACATGTTTACAATTTCATGTAAAAAAATGGCTAAAATTCCAGTTGAAATTTTTTCAAAGTCCCTTAAAAATTTTCCAATTTTTGTCCCAATTCTTCCCATTCCCATTGAAACTTTTCAAATCCCTCTCAAAATTGTTGAAATTCTCTTGAAGCTTTTAAAATTCTCTCTAGAATTTTCAAAATCCACATCCACATGTTTACAATTTCACGTCAAAAAATGGCTAAAATTCCAGTTGAAATTTTTTCAAAGTCCCTTAAAAATTTTCCAATTTTTGTCCTAATTCTTCCCATTCCCATTGAAACTTTTCAAATCCCTCTCAAAATTGTTGAAATTCTGTTGAAGCTTTTAAAATTCTCTCTAGAATTTTCAAAATCCATGTCCACAGGTTTACAATTTCACGTCAAAAAATGGCTAAAATTCCAGTTGAAATTTTTTCAAAGTCCCTTAAAAATTTTCCAATTTTTGTCCCAATTCTTCCCATTCCCATTGAAACTTTTCAAATCCCTCTCAACATTGTTGAAATTCTCTTGAAGCTTTTAAAATTCTCTCTAGAATTTTCAAAATCCATGTCCACATGTTTACAATTGCACGTCAAAAAATGGCTAAAATTCCAGTTGAAATTTTTTCAAAGTCCCTTCAAAATTTTCCAATTTTTGTCCCAATTCTTCCCATTCCCATTGAAACTTTTCAAATCCCTCTCAAAATTGTTGAAATTCTGTTGAAGCTTTTAAAATTCTCTCTAGAATTTTCAAAATCCACGTCCACATGTTTACAATTTCATGTAAAAAAATGGCTAAAATTCCAGTTGAAATTTTTTCAAAGTCCCTTAAAAATTTTCCAATTTTTGTCCCAATTCTTCCCATTCCCATTGAAACTTTTCAAATCCCTCTCAAAATTGTTGAAATTCTCTTGAAGCTTTTAAAATTCTCTCTAGAATTTTCAAAATCCACATCCACATGTTTACAATTTCACGTCAAAAAATGGCTAAAATTCCAGTTGAAATTTTTTCAAAGTCCCTTAAAAATTTTCCAATTTTTGTCCTAATTCTTCCCATTCCCATTGAAACTTTTCAAATCCCTCTCAAAATTGTTGAAATTCTGTTGAAGCTTTTAAAATTCTCTCTAGAATTTTCAAAATCCATGTCCACATGTTTACAATTGCACGTCAAAAAATGGCTAAAATTCCAGTTGAAATTTTTTCAAAGTCCCTTCAAAATTTTCCAATTTTTGTCCCAATTCTTCCCATTCCCATTGAAACTTTTCAAATCCCTCTCAAAATTGTTGAAATTCTGTTGAAGCTTTTAAAATTCTCTCTAGAATTTTCAAAATCCACGTCCACATGTTTACAATTTCATGTAAAAAAATGGCTAAAATTCCAGTTGAAATTTTTTCAAAGTCCCTTAAAAATTTTCCAATTTTTGTCCCAATTCTTCCCATTCCCATTGAAACTTTTCAAATCCCTCTCAAAATTGTTGAAATTCTCTTGAAGCTTTTAAAATTCTCTCTAGAATTTTCAAAATCCACGTCCACATGTTTACCATTTCATGTAAAAAAATGGCTAAAATTCCAGTTGAAATTTTTTCAAAGTCCCTTAAAAATTTTCCAAATTTTGTCCCAATTCTTCCCATTCCCATTGAAACTTTTCAAATCCCTCTCAAAATTGTTGAAATTCTCTTGAAGCTTTTAAAATTCTCTCTAGAATTTTCAAAATCCATGTCCACATGTTTACAATTGCACGTCAAAAAATGGCTAAAATTCCAGTTGAAATTTTTTCAAAGTCCCTTAAAAATTTTCCAATTTTTGTCCCAATTCTTCCCATTCCCATTGAAACTTTTCAAATCCCTCTCAAAATTGTTGAAATTCTCTTGAAGCTTTTAAAATTCTCTCTAGAATTTTCAAAATCCACGTCCACATGTTTACAATTTCATGTAAAAAAATGGCTAAAATTCCAGTTGAAATTTTTTCAAAGTCCCTTAAAAATTTTCCAATTTTGTCCCAATTCTTCCCATTCCCATTGAAACTTTTCAAATCCCTCTCAAAATTGTTGAAATTCTCTTGAAGCTTTTAAAATTCTCTCTAGAATTTTCAAAATCCACATCCACATGTTTACAATTTCACGTCAAAAAATGGCTAAAATTCCAGTTGAAATTTTTTCAAAGTCCCTTAAAAATTTTCCAATTTTTGTCCTAATTCTTCCCATTCCCATTGAAACTTTTCAAATCCCTCTCAAAATTGTTGAAATTCTGTTGAAGCTTTTAAAATTCTCTCTAGAATTTTCAAAATCCATGTCCACATGTTTACAATTTCACGTCAAAAAATGGCTAAAATTCCAGTTGAAATTTTTTCAAAGTCCCTTCAAAATTTTCCAATTTTTGTCCCAATTCTTCCCATTCCCATTGAAACTTTTCAAATCCCTCTCAACATTGTTGAAATTCTCTTGAAGCTTTTAAAATTCTCTCTAGAATTTGCAAAATCCATGTCCACATGTTTACAATTTCACGTCAAAAAATGGCTAAAATTCCAGTGGAAATTTTTTCAAAGTCCCTTCAAAATTTTCCAATTTTTGTCCCAATTCTTCCCATTCCCATTGAAACTTTTCAAATCCCTCTCAAAATTGTTGAAATTCTCTTGAAGCTCTTAAAATTCTCTCTAGAATTTTCAAAATCCATGTCCACATGTTCACAATTTCACGTCAAAAAATGGCTAAAATTCCAGTTGAAATGTTTTCAAAGTCCCTGAAAAATTTTCCAATTTTTGTCCCAATTCTTCCCATTCCCATTGAAACTTTTCAAATCCCTCTCAAAATTGTTGAAATTCTCTTGAAGCTTTTCAAATTCTCTCTAGAATTTTCAAAATCCATGTCCACATGTTTACAATTTCACGTCAAAAAATGGCTAAAATTCCAGTTGAAATTTTTTCAAAGTCCCTTCAAAATTTTCCAATTTTTGTCCTAATTCTTCCCATTCCCATTGAAACTTTTCAAATCCCTCTCAAATTGTTGAAATTCTCTTGAAGCTTTTAAAATTCTCTCTAGAATTTTCAAAATCCATGTCCACAGGTTTACAATTTCACGTCAAAAATGGCTAAAATTCCAGTTGAAATTTTTTCAAAGTCCCTTCAAAATTTTCCAATTTTTGTCCCAATTCTTCCCATTCCCATTGAAACTTTTCAAATCCCTCTCAAAATTGTTGAAATTCTCTTGAAGCTTTTAAAATTCTCTCTAGAATTTTCAAAATCCATGTCCACATGTTTACATATTCACGGAATAAAATGGCTAAAATTCCAGTTGAAATGTTTTCAAAGTCCCTTAAAAATTTTCCAATTTTTGTCCCAATTCTTCCCATTCCCATTGAAACTTTTCAAATCCCTCTCAAAATTGTTGAAATTCTCTTGAAGCTTTTAAAATTCTCTCTAGAATTTTCAAAATCCACGTCCACATGTTTACAATTTCATGTAAAAAAATGGCTAAATTTCCAGTTGAAATTTTTTCAAAGTCCCTGAAAAATTTTCCGATTTTTGTCCCAATTCTTCCCATTCCCATTGAAACTTTTCAAATCCCTCTCAAAATTGTTGAAATTCTCTTGAAGCTTTTAAAATTCTCTCTAGAATTTTCAAAATCCACGTCCACATGTTTACAATTTCACGTCAAAAAATGGCTAAAATTCCAGTTGAAATGTTTTCAAAGTCCCTGAAAAATTTTCCAATTTTTGTCCCAATTCTTCCCATTCCCATTGAAACTTTTCAAATCCCTCTCAAAATTGTTGAAATTCTCTTGAAGCTTTTAAAATTCTCTCTAGAATTTTCAAAATCCATGTCCACATGTTTACATATTCACGGAATAAAATGGCTAAAATTCCAGTTGAAATGTTTTCAAAGTCCCTTCAAAATTTTCCAATTTTTGTCCCAATTCTTCCCATTCCCATTGAAACTTTTCAAATCCCTCTCAAAATTGTTGAAATTCTCTTGAAGCTTTTAAAATTCTCTCTAGAATTTTCAAAATCCACGTCCACATGTTTACAATTTCATGTAAAAAAATGGCTAAATTTCCAGTTGAAATGTTTTCAAAGTCCCTTAAAAATTTTCCAATTTTTGTCCCAATTCTTCCCATTCCCATTGAAACTTTTCAAATCCCTCTCAAAATTGTTGAAATTCTCTTGAAGCTTTTAAAATTCTCTCTAGAATTTCAAAATCCATGTCCACAGGTTTACAATTTCACGTCAAAAAATGGCTAAAATTCCAGTTGAAATTTTTTCAAAGTCCCTTCAAAATTTTCCAATTTTTGTCCCAATTCTTCCCATTC
>NW_028116672.1:0-29659 GCF_964273445.1 Streptopelia decaocto | reverse complement strand
CATTGAAACTTTTCAAATCCCTCTCAAAATTGTTGAAATTCTCTTGAAGCTTTTAAAATTCTCTCTAGAATTTTCAAAATCCATGGCCACATGTTTACAATTTCACGTCAAAAAATGGCTAAAATTCCAGTTGAAATTTTTTCAAAGTCCCTTAAAAATTTTCCAATTTTTGTCCCAATTCTTCCCATTCCCATTGAAACTTTTCAAATCCCTCTCAAAATTGTTGAAATTCTCTTGAAGCTTTTAAAATTCTCTCTAGAATTTTCAAAATCCATGGCCACATGTTTACAATTTCACGTCAAAAAATGGCTAAAATTCCAGTTGAAATTTTTTCAAAGTCCCTGAAAAATTTTCCAATTTTTGTCCCAATTCTTCCCATTCCCATTGAAACTTTTCAAATCCCTCTCAAAATTGTTGAAATTCTCTTGAAGCTTTTAAAATTCTCTCTAGAATTTTCAAAATCCATGGCCACATGTTTACAATTTCACGTCAAAAAATGGCTAAAATTCCAGTTGAAATTTTTTCAAAGTCCCTTAAAAATTTTCCAATTTTTGTCCCAATTCTTCCCATTCCCATTGAAACTTTTCAAATCCCTCTCAAAATTGTTGAAATTCTGTTGAAGCTTTTAAAATTCTCTCTAGAATTTTCAAAATCCAGGTCACATGTTTAGAATTTCACGTCAAAAAATGGCTAAAATTCCAGTTGAAATTTTTTCAAAGTCCCTTTAAAATTTTCCAATTTTTGTCCCAATTCTTCCCATTCCCATTGAAACTTTTCAAATCCCTCTCAAAATTGTTGAAATTCTCTTGAAGCTTTTAAAATTCTCTCTAGAATTTTCAAAATCCATGTCCACATGTTTACAATTTCACGTCAAAAAATGGCTAAAATTCCAGTTGAAATTTTTTCAAAGTCCCTTAAAAATTTTCCAATTTTTGTCCCAATTCTTCCCATTCCCATTGAAACTTTTTCAAATCCCTCTCAAAATTGTTGAAATTCTCTTGAAGCTTTTAAAATTCTCTCTAGAATTTTCAAAATCCATGTCCACATGTTTACAATTTCACGTAAAAAAAAATGCTAAAATTTCAGTTGAAATGTTTTCAAAGTCCCTTAAAAATTTTCCAATTTTTGTCCCAATTCTTCCCATTCCCATTGAAACTTTTCAAATCCCTCTCAAAATTGTTGAAATTCTCTTGAAGCTTTTAAAATTCTCTCTAGAATTTTCAAAATCCATGGCCACATGTTTACAATTTCACGTAAAAAAAAATGTTGAAATTCTCTTGAAGCTTTTAAAATTCTCTCTAGAATTTTCAAAATCCATGGCCACATGTTTACAATTTCACGTAAAAAAAAATTGCTAAATCTCTCAAAATTGTTGAAATTCTCTTGAAGCTTTTAAAATTCTCTCTAGAATTTTCAAAATCCATGGCCACATGTTTACAATTTCACGTCAAAAAATGGCTAAAATTCCAGTTGAAATTTTTTCAAAGTCCCTTAAAAATTTTCCAATTTTTGTCCCAATTTTTCCCATTCCCATTGAAACTTTTCAAATCCCTCTCAAAATTGTTGAAATTCTCTTGAAGCTTTTAAAATTCTCTCTAGAATTTTCAAAATCCATGTCCACATGTTTACAATTTCACGTCAAAAAATCGCTAAAGTTCAAGTTGAAATTTTTTCAAAGTCCCTTAAAAATTTTCCAATTTTTGTCCCAATTCTTCCCATTCCCATTGAAACTTTTCAAATCCCTCTCAAAATTGTTGAAACTCTGTTGAAGCTTTTAAAATTCTCTCTAGAATTTTCAAAATCCATGTCCACATGTTTACAATTTCACGTCAAAAAATTGCTAAAATTCCAGTTGAAATTTTTTCAAAGTCCCTTAAAAATTTTCCAATTTTTGTCCCAATTCTTCCCATTCCCATTGAAACTTTTCAAATCCCTCTCAAAATTGTTGAAATTCTCTTGAAGCTTTTAAAATTCTCTCTAGAATTTTCAAAATCCATGTCCACATGTTTACAATTTCACGTCAAAAAATGGCTAAAATTCCAGTTGAAATTTTTTCAAAGTCCCTTAAAAAATTTCCAATTTTTGTCCCAATTCTTCCCATTCCCATTGAAACTTTTCAAATCCCTCTCAAAATGGTTGAAATTCTCTTGAAGCTTTTAAAATTCTCTCTAGAATTTTCAAAATCCATGGCCACATGTTTACAATTTCACGTCAAAAAATGGCTAAAATTCCAGTTGAAATTTTTTCAAAGTCCCTTAAAAATTTTCCAATTTTTGTCCCAATTCTTCCCATTCCCATTGAAACTTTTCAAATCCCTCTCAAAATTGTTGAAATTCTCTTGAAGCTTTTAAAATTCTCTCTAGAATTTTCAAAATCCATGGCCACATGTTTACAATTTCACGTCAAAAAATGGCTAAAATTCCAGTTGAAATTTTTTCAAAGTCCCTTAAAAATTTTCCAATTTTTGTCCCAATTCTTCCCATTCCCATTGAAACTTTTCAAATCCCTCTCAAAATTGTTGAAATTCTCTTGAAGCTTTTAAAATTCTCTCTAGAATTTTCAAAATCCATGTCCACATGTTTACAATTTCACGTCAAAAAATGGCTAAAATTCCAGTTGAAATTTTTTCAAGTCCCTTAAAAATTTTCCAATTTTTGTCCCAATTCTTCCCATTCCCATTGAAACTTTTCAAATCCCTCTCAAAATTGTTGAAATTCTCTTGAAGCTTTTAAAATTCTCTCTAGAATTTTCAAAATCCACTTCAACATGTTTACAATTTCACGTCAAAAAATGGCTAAAATTCCAGTTGAAATTTTTTCAAAGTCCCTTAAAAATTTTCCAATTTTTGTCCCAATTCTTCCCATTCCCATTGAAACTTTTCAAATCCCTCTCAAAATTGTTGAAATTCTCTTGAAGCTTTTAAAATTCTCTCTAGAATTTTCAAAATCCATGGCCACATGTTTACAATTTCATGTAAAAAAAATGGCTAAAATTCCAGTTGAAATTTTTTCAAAGTCCCTTAAAAATTTTCCAATTTTTGTCCCAATTCTTCCCATTCCCATTGAAACTTTTCAAATCCCTCTCAAAATTGTTGAAATTCTCTTGAAGCTTTTAAAATTCTCTCTAGAATTTTCAAAATCCATGTCCACATGTTTACAATTTCACATTAAAAAATGGCTAAAATTCCAGTTGAAATTTTTTCAAAGTCCCTTAAAAATTTTCCAATTTTTGTCCCAATTCTTCCCATTCCCATTGAAACTTTTCAAATCCCTCTCAAAATTGTTGAAATTCTCTTGAAGCTTTTAAAATTCTCTCTAGAATTTTCAAAATCCATGTCCACATGTTTACAATTTCACGTAAAAAAAAATGCTAAAATTCCAGTTGAAATTTTTTCAAAGTCCCTTAAAAATTTTCCAATTTTTGTCCCAATTCTTCCCATTCCCATTGAAACTTTTCAAATCCCTCTCAAAATTGTTGAAATTCTCTTGAAGCTTTTAAAATTCTCTCTAGAATTTTCAAAATCCATGGCCACATGTTTACAATTTCACGTAAAAAAAAATTGCTAAAATTCCAGTTGAAATTTTTTCAAAGTCCCTTAAAAAATATCCAATTTTTGTCCCAATTCTTCCCATTCCCATTGAAACTTTTCAAATCCCTCTCAAAATTGTTGAAATTCTGTTGAAGCTTTTAAAATTCTCTCTAGAATTTTCAAAATCCATGGCCACATGTTTACAATTTCACGTCAAAAAATGGCTAAAATTCCAGTTGCAATTTTTTCAAAGTCCCTTAAAAATTTTCCAATTTTTGTCCCAATTCTTCCCATTCCCATTGAAACTTTTCAAATCCCTCTCAAAATTGTTGAAATTCTGTTGAAGCTTTTAAAATTCTCTCTAGAATTTTCAAAATCCATGTCCACATGTTTACAATTTCACGTCAAAAAATCGCTAAAGTTCAAGTTGAAATTTTTTCAAAGTCCCTTAAAAATTTTCCAATTTTTGTCCCAATTCTTCCCATTCCCATTGAAACTTTTCAAATCCCTCTCAAAATTGTTGAAACTCTGTTGAAGCTTTTAAAATTCTCTCTAGAATTTTCAAAATCCATGTCCACATGTTTACAATTTCACGTCAAAAAATTGCTAAAATTCCAGTTGAAATTTTTTCAAAGTCCCTTAAAAATTTTCCAATTTTTGTCCCAATTCTTCCCATTCCCATTGAAACTTTTCAAATCCCTCTCAAAATTGTTGAAATTCTCTTGAAGCTTTTAAAATTCTCTCTAGAATTTTCAAAATCCATGGCCACATGTTTACAATTTCACGTCAAAAAATGGCTAAAATTCCAGTTGAAATTTTTTCAAAGTCCCTTAAAAAATTTCCAATTTTTGTCCCAATTCTTCCCATTCCCATTGAAACTTTTCAAATCCCTCTCAAAATTGTTGAAATTCTCTTGAAGCTTTTAAAATTCTCTCTAGAATTTTCAAAATCCATGGCCACATGTTTACAATTTCACGTCAAAAAATGGCTAAAATTCCAGTTGAAATTTTTTCAAAGTCCCTTAAAAATTTTCCAATTTTTGTCCCAATTCTTCCCATTCCCATTGAAACTTTTCAAATCCCTCTCTAAATTGTTGAAATTCTGTTGAAGCTTTTAAAATTCTCTCTAGAATTTTCAAAATCCATGGCCACATGTTTACAATTTCACATAAAAAAATGGCTAAAATTCCAGTTGAAATTTTTTCAAAGTCCCTTAAAAATTTTCCAATTTTTGTCCCAATTCTTCCCATTCCCATTGAAACTTTTCAAATCCCTCTCAAAATTGTTGAAATTCTCTTGAAGCTTTTAAAATTCTCTCTAGAATTTTCAAAATCCATGTCCACATGTTTACAATTTCACATAAAAAAATTGTTAAAAATTCCAGTTGAAATTTTTTCAAAGTCCCTTAAAAATTTTCCAATTTTTGTCCCAATTCTTCCCATTCCCATTGAAACTTTTCAAATCCCTCTCAAAATTGTTGAAATTCTGTTAAAGCTTTTAAAATTCTCTCTAGAATTTTCAAAATCCATGTCCACATGTTTACAATTTCATGTAAAAAAAATGGCTAAAATTCCAGTTGAAATTTTTTCAAAGTCCCTTAAAAATTTTCCAATTTTTGTCCCAATTCTTCCCATTCCCATTGAAACTTTTCAAATCCCTCTCAAAATTGTTGAAATTCTCTTGAAGCTTTTAAAATTCTCTCTAGAATTTTCAAAATCCATGGCCACATGTTTACAATTTCACGTCAAAAAATGGCTAAAATTCCAGTTGAAATTTTTTCAAAGTCCCTTAAAAATTTTCCAATTTTTGTCCCAATTCTTCCCATTCCCATTGAAACTTTTCAAATCCCTCTCAAAATTGTTGAAATTCTCTTGAAGCTTTTAAAATTCTCTCTAGAATTTTCAAAATCCATGTCCACATGTTTACAATTTCACGTAAAAAAAAATGCTAAAATTTCAGTTGAAATGTTTTCAAAGTCCCTTAAAAATTTTCCAATTTTTGTCCCAATTCTTCCCATTCCCATTGAAACTTTTCAAATCCCTCTCAAAATTGTTGAAATTCTCTTGAAGCTTTTAAAATTCTCTCTAGAATTTTCAAAATCCATGGCCACATGTTTACAATTTCACGTAAAAAAAAATTGCTAAAATTCCAGTTGAAATTTTTTCAAAGTCCCTTAAAAAATTTCCAATTTTTGTCCCAATTCTTCCCATTCCCATTGAAACTTTTCAAATCCCTCTCAAAATTGTTGAAATTCTCTTGAAGCTTTTAAAATTCTCTCTAGAATTTTCAAAATCCATGGCCACATGTTTACAATTTCACGTCAAAAAATGGCTAAAATTCCAGTTGAAATTTTTTCAAAGTCCCTTAAAAATTTTCCAATTTTTGTCCCAATTTTTCCCATTCCCATTGAAACTTTTCAAATCCCTCTCAAAATTGTTGAAATTCTCTTGAAGCTTTTAAAATTCTCTCTAGAATTTTCAAAATCCATGTCCACATGTTTACAATTTCACGTCAAAAAATCGCTAAAGTTCAAGTTGAAATTTTTTCAAAGTCCCTTAAAAATTTTCCAATTTTTGTCCCAATTCTTCCCATTCCCATTGAAACTTTTCAAATCCCTCTCAAAATTGTTGAAACTCTGTTGAAGCTTTTAAAATTCTCTCTAGAATTTTCAAAATCCATGTCCACATGTTTACAATTTCACGTCAAAAAATTGCTAAAATTCCAGTTGAAATTTTTTCAAAGTCCCTTAAAAATTTTCCAATTTTTGTCCCAATTCTTCCCATTCCCATTGAAACTTTTCAAATCCCTCTCAAAATTGTTGAAATTCTCTTGAAGCTTTTAAAATTCTCTCTAGAATTTTCAAAATCCATGTCCACATGTTTACAATTTCACGTCAAAAAATGGCTAAAATTCCAGTTGAAATTTTTTCAAAGTCCCTTAAAAAATTTCCAATTTTTGTCCCAATTCTTCCCATTCCCATTGAAACTTTTCAAATCCCTCTCAAAATGGTTGAAATTCTCTTGAAGCTTTTAAAATTCTCTCTAGAATTTTCAAAATCCATGGCCACATGTTTACAATTTCACGTCAAAAAATGGCTAAAATTCCAGTTGAAATTTTTTCAAAGTCCCTTAAAAATTTTCCAATTTTTGTCCCAATTCTTCCCATTCCCATTGAAACTTTTCAAATCCCTCTCAAAATTGTTGAAATTCTCTTGAAGCTTTTAAAATTCTCTCTAGAATTTTCAAAATCCATGGCCACATGTTTACAATTTCACGTCAAAAAATGGCTAAAATTCCAGTTGAAATTTTTTCAAAGTCCCTTAAAAATTTTCCAATTTTTGTCCCAATTCTTCCCATTCCCATTGAAACTTTTCAAATCCCTCTCAAAATTGTTGAAATTCTCTTGAAGCTTTTAAAATTCTCTCTAGAATTTTCAAAATCCATGTCCACATGTTTACAATTTCACGTCAAAAAATGGCTAAAATTCCAGTTGAAATTTTTTCAAGTCCCTTAAAAATTTTCCAATTTTTGTCCCAATTCTTCCCATTCCCATTGAAACTTTTCAAATCCCTCTCAAAATTGTTGAAATTCTCTTGAAGCTTTTAAAATTCTCTCCAGAATTTTCAAAATCCATGTCCACATGTTTACAATTTCATGTAAAAAAAATGGCTAAAATTCCAGTTGAAATTTTTTCAAAGTCCCTTAAAAATTTTCCAATTTTTGTCCCAATTCTTCCCATTCCCATTGAAACTTTTCAAATCCCTCTCAAAATTGTTGAAATTCTCTTGAAGCTTTTAAAATTCTCTCTAGAATTTTCAAAATCCATGTCCACATGTTTACAATTTCACATTAAAAAATGGCTAAAATTCCAGTTGAAATTTTTTCAAAGTCCCTTAAAAATTTTCCAATTTTTGTCCCAATTCTTCCCATTCCCATTGAAACTTTTCAAATCCCTCTCAAAATTGTTGAAATTCTCTTGAAGCTTTTAAAATTCTCTCTAGAATTTTCAAAATCCATGGCCACATGTTTACAATTTCACGTAAAAAAAAATTGCTAAAATTCCAGTTGAAATTTTTTCAAAGTCCCTTAAAAAATATCCAATTTTTGTCCCAATTCTTCCCATTCCCATTGAAACTTTTCAAATCCCTCTCAAAATTGTTGAAATTCTGTTGAAGCTTTTAAAATTCTCTCTAGAATTTTCAAAATCCATGGCCACATGTTTACAATTTCACGTCAAAAAATGGCTAAAATTCCAGTTGCAATTTTTTCAAAGTCCCTTAAAAATTTTCCAATTTTTGTCCCAATTCTTCCCATTCCCATTGAAACTTTTCAAATCCCTCTCAAAATTGTTGAAATTCTGTTGAAGCTTTTAAAATTCTCTCTAGAATTTTCAAAATCCATGTCCACATGTTTACAATTTCACGTCAAAAAATCGCTAAAGTTCAAGTTGAAATTTTTTCAAAGTCCCTTAAAAATTTTCCAATTTTTGTCCCAATTCTTCCCATTCCCATTGAAACTTTTCAAATCCCTCTCAAAATTGTTGAAACTCTGTTGAAGCTTTTAAAATTCTCTCTAGAATTTTCAAAATCCATGTCCACATGTTTACAATTTCACGTCAAAAAATTGCTAAAATTCCAGTTGAAATTTTTTCAAAGTCCCTTAAAAATTTTCCAATTTTTGTCCCAATTCTTCCCATTCCCATTGAAACTTTTCAAATCCCTCTCAAAATTGTTGAAATTCTCTTGAAGCTTTTAAAATTCTCTCTAGAATTTTCAAAATCCATGGCCACATGTTTACAATTTCACGTCAAAAAATGGCTAAAATTCCAGTTGAAATTTTTTCAAAGTCCCTTAAAAAATTTCCAATTTTTGTCCCAATTCTTCCCATTCCCATTGAAACTTTTCAAATCCCTCTCAAAATTGTTGAAATTCTCTTGAAGCTTTTAAAATTCTCTCTAGAATTTTCAAAATCCATGGCCACATGTTTACAATTTCACGTCAAAAAATGGCTAAAATTCCAGTTGAAATTTTTTCAAAGTCCCTTAAAAATTTTCCAATTTTTGTCCCAATTCTTCCCATTCCCATTGAAACTTTTCAAATCCCTCTCTAAATTGTTGAAATTCTGTTGAAGCTTTTAAAATTCTCTCTAGAATTTTCAAAATCCATGGCCACATGTTTACAATTTCACATAAAAAAATGGCTAAAATTCCAGTTGAAATTTTTTCAAAGTCCCTTAAAAATTTTCCAATTTTTGTCCCAATTCTTCCCATTCCCATTGAAACTTTTCAAATCCCTCTCAAAATTGTTGAAATTCTCTTGAAGCTTTTAAAATTCTCTCTAGAATTTTCAAAATCCATGTCCACATGTTTACAATTTCACATAAAAAAATTGTTAAAAATTCCAGTTGAAATTTTTTCAAAGTCCCTTAAAAATTTTCCAATTTTTGTCCCAATTCTTCCCATTCCCATTGAAACTTTTCAAATCCCTCTCAAAATTGTTGAAATTCTGTTAAAGCTTTTAAAATTCTCTCTAGAATTTTCAAAATCCATGTCCACATGTTTACAATTTCATGTAAAAAAATGGCTAAAATTCCAGTTGAAATTTTTTCAAAGTCCCTTAAAAATTTTCCAATTTTTGTCCCAATTCTTCCCATTCCCATTGAAACTTTTCAAATCCCTCTCAAAATTGTTGAAATTCTCTTGAAGCTTTTAAAATTCTCTCTAGAATTTTCAAAATCCACTTCAACATGTTTACAATTTCACGTCAAAAAATGGCTAAAATTCCAGTTGAAATTTTTTCAAAGTCCCTTAAAAATTTTCCAATTTTTGTCCCAATTCTTCCCATTCCCATTGAAACTTTTCAAATCCCTCTCAAAATTGTTGAAATTCTCTTGAAGCTTTTAAAATTCTCTCTAGAATTTTCAAAATCCATGGGCACATGTTTACAATTTCACGTAAAAAAAAATGCTAAAATTTCAGTTGAAATTTTTTCAAAGTCCCTTAAAAATTTTCCAATTTTTGTCCCAATTCTTCCCATTCCCATTGAAACTTTTCAAATCCCTCTCAAAATTGTTGAAATTCTCTTGAAGCTTTTAAAATTCTCTCTAGAATTTTCAAAATCCATGGCCACATGTTTACAATTTCACGTCAAAAAATGGCTAAAATTCCAGTTGAAATTTTTTCAAAGTCCCTTAAAAATTTTCCAATTTTTGTCCCAATTCTTCCCATTCCCATTGAAACTTTTCAAATCCCTCTCAAAATTGTTGAAATTCTCTTGAAGCTTTTAAAATTCTCTCTAGAATTTTCAAAATCCATGTCCACATGTTTACAATTTCACGTCAAAAAATGGCTAAAATTCAAGTTGAAATTTTTTCAAAGTCCCTTAAAAATTTTCCAATTTTTGTCCCAATTCTTCCCATTCCCATTGAAACTTTTCAAATCCCTCTCAAAATTGTTGAAATTCTCTTGAAGCTTTTAAAATTCTCTCTAGAATTTTCAAAATCCATGGCCACATGTTTACAATTTCACGTCAAAAAATGGCTAAAATTCCAGTTGAAATTTTTTCAAAGTCCCTTAAAAATTTTCCAATTTTTGTCCCAATTCTTCCCATTCCCATTGAAACTTTTCAAATCCCTCTCAAAATTGTTGAAATTCTCTTGAAGCTTTTAAAATTCTCTCTAGAATTTTCAAAATCCATGGCCACATGTTTACAATTTCACATAAAAAAATGGCTAAAATTCCAGTTGAAATTTTTTCAAAGTCCCTTAAAAATTTTCCAATTTTTGTCCCAATTCTTCCCATTCCCATTGAAACTTTTCAAATCCCTCTCAAAATTGTTGAAATTCTCTTGAAGCTTTTAAAATTCTCTCTAGAATTTTCAAAATCCACTTCAACATGTTTACAATTTCACGTCAAAAAATGGCTAAAATTCCAGTTGAAATTTTTTCAAAGTCCCTTAAAAATTTTTCCAATTTTTGTCCCAATTCTTCCCATTCCCATTGAAACTTTTCAAATCCCTCTCAAAATTGTTGAAATTCTCTTGAAGCTTTTAAAATTCTCTCTAGAATTTTCAAAATCCATGGCCACATGTTTACAATTTCACGTCAAAAAATGGCTAAAATTCCAGTTGAAATTTTTTCAAAGTCCCTTAAAAATTTTCCAATTTTTGTCCCAATTCTTCCCATTCCCATTGAAACTTTTCAAATCCTCTCTAAATTGTTGAAATTCTGTTGAAGCTTTTAAAATTCTCTCTAGAATTTTCAAAATCCATGGCCACATGTTTACAATTTCACATAAAAAAATGGCTAAAATTCCAGTTGAAATTTTTTCAAAGTCCCTTAAAAATTTTCCAATTTTTGTCCCAATTCTTCCCATTCCCATTGAAACTTTTCAAATCCCTCTCAAAATTGTTGAAATTCTCTTGAAGCTTTTAAAATTCTCTCTAGAATTTTCAAAATCCATGGCCACATGTTTACAATTTCACATAAAAAAATGGCTAAAATTCCAGTTGAAATTTTTTCAAAGTCCCTTAAAAATTTCCAATTTTTGTCCCAATTCTTCCCATTCCCATTGAAACTTTTCAAATCCCTCTCAAAATTGTTGAAATTCTGTTGAAGCTTTTAAAATTCTCTCTAGAATTTTCAAAATCCATGGCCACATGTTTACAATTTCACGTCAAAAAATGGCTAAAATTCCAGTTGAAATTTTTTCAAAGTCCCTTAAAAGTTTTCCAATTTTTGTCCCAGTTCTTCCCATTCCCATTGAAACTTTTTAAATCCCTCTCAAAATTGTTGAAATTCTCTTGAAGCTTTTAAAATTCTCTCTAGAATTTTCAAAATCCATGTCCACATGTTTACAATTTCACGTCAAAAAATGGCTAAAATTCCAGTTGAAATTTTTTCAAAGTCCCTTAAAAGTTTTCCAATTTTTGTCCCAATTCTTCCCATTCCCATTGAAACTTTTCAAATCCCTCTCAAAATTGTTGAAATTCGGTTGAAGCTTTTAAAATTCTCTCTAGAATTTTCAAAATCCATGGCCACATGTTTATAATTTCACGTAAAAAAAATTGCTAAAATTCCAGTTGAAATTTTTTCAAAGTCCCTTAAAAAATTTCCAATTTTTGTCCCAATTCTTCCCATTCCCATTGAAACTTTTCAAATCCCTCTCAAAATTGTTGAAATTCTCTTGAAGCTTTTAAAATTCTCTCTAGAATTTTCAAAATCCATGTCCACATGTTTACAATTTCACGTCAAAAAATTGCTAAAATTCCAGTTGAAATTTTTTCAAAGTCCCTTAAAAATTTTCCAATTTTTGCCCCAATTCTTCCCATTCCCATTGAAACTTTTCAAATCCCTCTCAAAATTGTTGAAACTCTGTTGAAGCTTTTAAAATTCTCTCTAGAATTTTCAAAATCCATGTCCACATGTTTACAATTTCACGTCAAAAAATGGCTAAAATTCCAGTTGAAATTTTTTCAAAGTCCCTTAAAAATTTTCCAATTTTTGTCCCAATTCTTCCCATTCCCATTGAAACTTTTCAAATCCCTCTCAAAATTGTTGAAATTCTCTTGAAGCTTTTAAAATTCTCTCTAGAATTTTCAAAATCCATGTCCACATGTTTACAATTTCACGTCAAAAAATGGCTAAAATTCCAGTTGAAATTTTTTCAAAGTCCCTTAAAAATTTTCCAATTTTTGTCCCAATTCTTCCCATTCCCATTGAAACTTTTCAAATCCCTCTCAAAATTGTAGAAATTCTGTTAAAGCTTTTAAAATTCTCTCTAGAATTTTCAAAATCCATGGCCACATGTTTACAATTTCACGTCAAAAAATGGCTAAAATTCCAGTTGAAATTTTTTCAAAGTCCCTTAAAAATTTTCCAATTTTTGTCCCAATTCTTCCCATTCCCATTGAAACTTTTCAAATCCCTCTCAAAATTGTTGAAATTCTCTTGAAGCTTTTAAAATTCTCTCTAGAATTTTCAAAATCCATGTCCACATGTTTACAATTTCACATAAAAAAATGGCTAAAATTCCAGTTGAAATTTTTTCAAAGTCCCTGAAAAATTTTCCAATTTTTGTCCCAATTCTTCCCATTCCCATTGAAACTTTTCAAATCCCTCTCTAAATTGTTGAAATTCTGTTGAAGCTTTTAAAATTCTCTCTAGAATTTTCAAAATCCATGGCCACATGTTTACAATTTCACGTCAAAAAATGGCTAAAATTCCAGTTGAAATTTTTTCAAAGTCCCTTAAAAATTTTCCAATTTTTGTCCCAATTCTTCCCATTCCCATTGAAACTTTTCAAATCCCTCTCAAAATTGTAGAAATTCTGTTAAAGCTTTTAAAATTCTCTCTAGAATTTTCAAAATCCATGGCCACATGTTTACAATTTCACGTCAAAAAATGGCTAAAATTCCAGTTGAAATTTTTTCAAAGTCCCTTAAAAATTTTCCAATTTTTGTCCCAATTCTTCCCATTCCCATTGAAACTTTTCAAATCCCTCTCAAAATTGTTGAAACTCTGTTGAAGCTTTTAAAATTCTCTCTAGAATTTTCAAAATCCATGTCCACATGTTTACAATTTCACGTCAAAAAATGGCTAAAATTCCAGTTGAAATTTTTTCAAAGTCCCTGAAAAATTTTCCAATTTTTGTCCCAATTCTTCCCATTCCCATTGAAACTTTTCAAATCCCTCTCTAAATTGTTGAAATTCTGTTGAAGCTTTTAAAATTCTCTCTAGAATTTTCAAAATCCATGGCCACATGTTTACAATTTCACGTCAAAAAATGGCTAAAATTCCAGTTGAAATTTTTTCAAAGTCCCTTAAAAATTTTCCAATTTTTGTCCCAATTCTTCCCATTCCCATTGAAACTTTTCAAATCCCTCTCAAAATTGTAGAAATTCTGTTAAAGCTTTTAAAATTCTCTCTAGAATTTTCAAAATCCATGGCCACATGTTTACAATTTCACGTCAAAAAATGGCTAAAATTCCAGTTGAAATTTTTTCAAAGTCCCTTAAAAATTTTCCAATTTTTGTCCCAATTCTTCCCATTCCCATTGAAACTTTTCAAATCCCTCTCAAAATTGTTGAAACTCTGTTGAAGCTTTTAAAATTCTCTCTAGAATTTTCAAAATCCATGTCCACATGTTTACAATTTCACGTCAAAAAATGGCTAAAATTCCAGTTGAAATTTTTTCAAAGTCCCTTAAAAATTTTCCAATTTTTGTCCCAATTCTTCCCATTCCCATTGAAACTTTTCAAATCCCTCTCAAAATTGTTGAAATTCTCTTGAAGCTTTTAAAATTCTCTCTAGAATTTTCAAAATCCATGTCCACATGTTTACAATTTCACGTCAAAAAATTGCTAAAATTCCAGTTGAAATTTTTTCAAAGTCCCTTAAAATTTTCCAATTTTTGTCCCAATTCTTCCCATTCCCATTGAAACTTTTCAAATCCCTCTCAAAATTGTTGAAACTCTGTTGAAGCTTTTAAAATTCTCTCTAGAATTTTCAAAATCCATGTCCACATGTTTACAATTTCACGTCAAAAAATGGCTAAAATTCCAGTTGAAATTTTTTCAAAGTCCCTTAAAAATTTTCCAATTTTTGTCCCAATTCTTCCCATTCCCATTGAAACTTTTCAAATCCCTCTCAAAATTGTTGAAATTCTCTTGAAGCTTTTAAAATTCTCTCTAGAATTTTCAAAATCCATGTCCACATGTTTACAATTTCACGTCAAAAAATGGCTAAAATTCCAGTTGAAATTTTTTCAAAGTCCCTTAAAAATTTTCCAATTTTTGTCCCAATTCTTCCCATTCCCATTGAAACTTTTCAAATCCCTCTCAAAATTGTAGAAATTCTGTTAAAGCTTTTAAAATTCTCTCTAGAATTTTCAAAATCCATGGCCACATGTTTACAATTTCACGTCAAAAAATGGCTAAAATTCCAGTTGAAATTTTTTCAAAGTCCCTTAAAAATTTTCCAATTTTTGTCCCAATTCTTCCCATTCCCATTGAAACTTTTCAAATCCCTCTCAAAATTGTTGAAATTCTCTTGAAGCTTTTAAAATTCTCTCTAGAATTTTCAAAATCCATGTCCACATGTTTACAATTTCACATAAAAAAATGGCTAAAATTCCAGTTGAAATTTTTTCAAAGTCCCTGAAAAATTTTCCAATTTTTGTCCCAATTCTTCCCATTCCCATTGAAACTTTTCAAATCCCTCTCTAAATTGTTGAAATTCTGTTGAAGCTTTTAAAATTCTCTCTAGAATTTTCAAAATCCATGTCCACATGTTTACAATTTCACGTCAAAAAATGGCTAAAATTCCAGTTGAAATTTTTTCAAAGTCCCTTAAAAATTTTCCAATTTTTGTCCCAATTCTTACCATTCCCATTGAAACTTTTCAAATCCCTCTCAAAATTGTTGAAATTCTCTTGAAGCTTTTAAAATTCTCTCTAGAATTTTCAAAATCCATGGCCACATGTTTACAATTTCACGTCAAAAAATGGCTAAAATTCCAGTTGAAATTTTTTCAAAGTCCCTTAAAAATTTTCCAATTTTTGTCCCAATTCTTCCCATTCCCATTGAAACTTTTCAAATCCCTCTCAAAATTGTTGAAATTCTCTTGAAGCTTTTAAAATTCTCTCTAGAATTTTCAAAATCCATGGCCACATGTTTACAATTTCACGTCAAAAAATGGCTAAAATTCCAGTTGAAATTTTTTCAAAGTCCCTTAAAAATTTTCCAATTTTTGTCCCAATTCTTCCCATTCCCATTGAAACTTTTCAAATCCCTCTCAAAATTGTTGAAATTCTCTTGAAGCTTTTAAAATTCTCTCTAGAATTTTCAAAATCCATGTCCACATGTTTACAATTTCACATAAAAAAATGGCTAAAATTCCAGTTGAAATTTTTTCAAAGTCCCTGAAAAATTTTCCAATTTTTGTCCCAATTCTTCCCATTCCCATTGAAACTTTTCAAATCCCTCTCTAAATTGTTGAAATTCTGTTGAAGCTTTTAAAATTCTCTCTAGAATTTTCAAAATCCATGTCCACATGTTTACAATTTCACGTCAAAAATGGCTAAAATTCCAGTTGAAATTTTTTCAAAGTCCCTTAAAAATTTTCCAATTTTTGTCCCAATTCTTCCCATTCCCATTGAAACTTTTCAAATCCCTCTCAAAATTGTTGAAATTCTCCTGAAGCTTTTAAAATTCTCTCTAGAATTTTCAAAATCCATGTCCACATGTTTACAATTTCACGTCAAAAAATGGCTAAAATTCCAGTTGAAATTTTTCCAAGTCCCTTAAAAATTTTCCAATTTTTGTCCCAATTCTTCCCATTCCCATTGAAACTTTTCAAATCCCTCTCAAAATTGTTGAAATTCTGTTGAAGCTTTTAAAATTCTCTCTAGAATTTTCAAAATCCATGTCCACATGTTTACAATTTCACGTCAAAAAATGGCTAAAATTCCAGTTGAAATTTTTTCAAAGTCCCTTAAAAGTTTTCCAATTTTTGTCCCAATTCTTCCCATTCCCATTGAAACTTTTCAAATCCCTCTCAAAATTGTTGAAATTCTCTTGAAGCTTTTAAAATTCTCTCTAGAATTTTCAAAATCCATGGCCACATGTTTACAATTTCACGTCAAAAAATGGCTAAAACTCCAGTTGAAATTTTTTCCAAGTCCCTTAAAAATTTTCCAATTTTTGTCCCAATTCTTCCCATTCCCATTGAAACTTTTCAAATCCCTCTCAAAATTGTTGAAATTCTCTTGAAGCTTTTAAAATTCTCTCTAGAATTTTCAAAATCCATGTCCACATGTTTACAATTTCACGTCAAAAAATGGCTAAAATTCCAGTTGAAATTTTTTCAAAGTCCCTTAAAAATTTTCCAATTTTTGTCCCAATTCTTCCCATTCCCATTGAAACTTTTCAAATCCCTCTCAAAATTGTTGAAATTCTGTTGAAGCTTTTAAAATTCTCTCTAGAATTTTCAAAATCCATGTCCACATGTTTACAATTTCACATAAAAAAATGGCTAAAATTCCAGTTGAAATTTTTTCAAAGTCCCTTAAAAATTTTCCAATTTTTGTCCCAATTCTTCCCATTCCCATTGAAACTTTTCAAAATCCTCTCAAAATTGTTGAAATTCTGTTGAAGCTTTTAAAATTCTCTCTAGAATTTTCAAAATCCATGTCCACATGTTTACAATTTCACGTCAAAAAATGGCTAAAATTCCAGTTGAAATTTTTTCAAAGTCCCTTAAAAATTTTCCAATTTTTGTCCCAATTCTTCCCATTCCCATTGAAACTTTTCAAATCCCTCTCAAAATTGTTGAAATTCTCTTGAAGCTTTTAAAATTCTCTCTAGAATTTTCAAAATCCATGTCCACATGTTTACAATTTCACGTCAAAAAATGGCTAAAATTCCAGTTGAAATTTTTTCAAAGTCCCTTAAAAATTTTCCAATTTTTGTCCCAATTCTTCCCATTCCCATTGAAACTTTTCAAATCCCTCTCAAAATTGTTGAAACTCTGTTGAAGCTTTTAAAATTCTCTCTAGAATTTTCAAAATCCATGGCCACATGTTTACAATTTCACGTCAAAAAATGGCTAAAATTCCAGTTGAAATTTTTTCAAAGTCCCTTAAAAATTTTCCAATTTTTGTCCCAATTCTTCCCATTCCCATTGAAACTTTTCAAATCCCTCTCAAAATTGTTGAAATTCTCTTGAAGCTTTTAAAATTCTCTCTAGAATTTTCAAAATCCATGTCCACATGTTTACAATTTCACGTCAAAAAATGGCTAAAATTCCAGTTGAAATTTTTTCAAAGTCCCTTAAAAATTTTCCAATTTTTGTCCCAATTCTTCCCATTCCCATTGAAACTTTTCAAATCCCTCTCAAAATTGTAGAAATTCTGTTAAAGCTTTTAAAATTCTCTCTAGAATTTTCAAAATCCATGGCCACATGTTTACAATTTCACGTCAAAAAATGGCTAAAATTCCAGTTGAAATTTTTTCAAAGTCCCTTAAAAATTTTCCAATTTTTGTCCCAATTCTTCCCATTCCCATTGAAACTTTTCAAATCCCTCTCAAAATTGTTGAAACTCTGTTGAAGCTTTTAAAATTCTCTCTAGAATTTTCAAAATCCATGTCCACATGTTTACAATTTCACGTCAAAAAATGGCTAAAATTCCAGTTGAAATATTTTCAAAGTCCCTTAAAAATTTTCCAATTTTTGTTCCAATTCTTCCCATTCCCATTGAAACTTTTCAAATCCCTCTCAAAATTGTTGAAATTCTGTTGAAGCTTTTAAAATTCTCTCTAGAATTTTCAAAATCCATGGCCACATGTTTACAATTTCACGTCAAAAAATGGCTAAAATTCCCAGTTGAAATTTTTTCAAAGTCCCTTAAAAATTTTCCAATTTTTGTCCCAATTCTTCCCATTCCCATTGAAACTTTTCAAATCCCTCTCAAAATTGTTGAAATTCTGTTGAAGCTTTTAAAATTCTCTCTAGAATTTTCAAAATCCATGGCCACATGTTTACAATTTCACGTCAAAAAATGGCTAAAATTCCAGCTGAAATTTTTTCAAAGTCCCTTAAAAATTTTCCAATTTTTGTCCCAATTCTTCCCATTCCCATTGAAACTTTTCAAATCCCTCTCAAAATTGTTGAAATTCTGTTGAAGCTTTTAAAATTCTCTCTAGAATTTTCAAAATCCATGGCCACATGTTTACAATTTCACGTCAAAAAATGGCTAAAATTCCAGTTGAAATTTTTTCAAAGTCCCTTAAAAATTTTCCAATTTTTGTCCCAATTCTTCCCATTCCCATTGAAACTTTTCAAATCCCTCTCAAAATTGTTGAAATTCTGTTGAAGCTTTTAAAATTCTCTCTAGAATTTTCAAAATCCACTTCAACATGTTTACAATTTCACGTCAAAAAATGGCTAAAATTCCAGTTGAAATTTTTTCAAAGTCCCTTAAAAATTTTCCAATTTTTGTCCCAATTCTTCCCATTCCCATTGAAACTTTTCAAATCCCTCTCAAAATTGTTGAAATTCTCTTGAAGCTTTTAAAATTCTCTCTAGAATTTTCAAAATCCATGGCCACATGTTTACAATTTCACGTCAAAAAATGGCTAAAATTCCAGTTGAAATTTTTTCAAAGTCCCTTAAAAATTTTCCAATTTTTGTCCCAATTCTTCCCATTCCCATTGAAACTTTTCAAATCCCTCTCAAAATTGTTGAAATTCTGTTGAAGCTTTTAAAATTCTCTCTAGAATTTTCAAAATCCATGTCCACATGTTTACAATTTCACGTCAAAAATGGCTAAAATTCCAGTTGAAATTTTTTCAATGTCCCTTAAAAATTTTCCAATTTTTGTCCCAATTCTTCCCATTCCCATTGAAACTTTTCAAATCCCTCTCAAAATTGTTGAAATTCTGTTGAAGCTTTTAAAATTCTCTCTAGAATTTTCAAAATCCATGGCCACATGTTTACAATTTCACGTCAAAAAATTCCTAAAACTCCAGTTGAAATTTTTTCAAAGTCCCTTAAAAGTTTTCCAATTTTTGTCCCAATTCTTCCCATTCCCATTGAAACTTTTCAAATCCCTCTCAAAATTGTTGAAATTCTCTTGAAGCTTTTAAAATTCTCTCTAGAATTTTCAAAATCCATGTCCACATGTTTACAATTTCACGTCAAAAAATGGCTAAAATTCCAGTTGAAATTTTTTCAAAGTCCCTTAAAAATTTTCCAATTTTTGTCCCAATTCTTCCCATTCCCATTGAAACTTTTCAAATCCCTCTCAAAATTGTTGAAATTCTCTTGAAGCTTTTAAAATTCTCTCTAGAATTTTCAAAATCCATGGCCACATGTTTACAATTTCACGTCAAAAAATGACTAAAATTCCAGTTGAAATTTTTTCAAAGTCCCTTAAAAATTTTCCAATTTTTGTCCCAATTCTTCCCATTCCCATTGAAACTTTTCAAATCCCTCTCAAAATTGTTGAAACTCTCTTGAAGCTTTTAAAATTCTCTCTAGAATTTTCAAAATCCATGTCCACATATTTACAATTTCACATTAAAAAATGGCTAAAATTCCAGTTGAAATTTTTTCAAAGTCCCTTAAAAATTTTCCAATTTTTGTCCCAATTCTTCCCATTCCCATTGAAACTTTTCAAATCCCTCTCATAATTGTTGAAATTCTCTTGAAGCTTTTAAAATTCTCTCTAGAATTTTCAAAATCCATGGCCACATGTTTACAATTTCACGTCAAAAAATGGCTAAAATTCCAGTTGAAATTTTTTCAAAGTCCCTTAAAAATTTTCCAATTTTTGTCCCAATTCTTCCCATTCCCATTGAAACTTTTCAAATCCCTCTCAAAATTGTTGAAATTCTCTTGAAGCTTTTAAAATTCTCTCTAGAATTTTCAAAATCCATGTCCACATGTTTACAATTTCACATCAAAAAATGGCTAAAATTCCAGTTGAAATTTTTTCAAAGTCCCTTAAAAGTTTTCCAATTTTTGTCCCAATTCTTCCCATTCCCATTGAAACTTTTCAAAATCCTCTCAAAATTGTTGAAATTCTGTTGAAGCTTTTAAAATTCTCTCTAGAATTTTCAAAATCCATGTCCACATGTTTACAATTTCACGTCAAAAAATGGCTAAAATTCCAGTTGAAAATTTTTCAAAGTCCCTTAAAAATTTTCCAATTTTTGTCCCAATTCTTCCCATTCCCATTGAAACTTTTCAAATCCCTCTCAAAATTGTTGAAATTCTGTTGAAGCTTTTAAAATTCTCTCTAGAATTTTCAAAATCCACTTCAACATGTTTACAATTTCACGTCAAAAAATGGCTAAAATTCCAGTTGAAATTTTTTCAAAGTCCCTTAAAAATTTTCCAATTTTTGTCCCAATTCTTCCCATTCCCATTGAAACTTTTCAAATCCCTCTCAAAATTGTTGAAATTCTCTTGAAGCTTTTAAAATTCTCTCTAGAATTTTCAAAATCCATGGCCACATGTTTACAATTTCACGTCAAAAAATGGCTAAAATTCCAGTTGAAATTTTTTCAAAGTCCCTTAAAAATTTTCCAATTTTTGTCCCAATTCTTCCCATTCCCATTGAAACTTTTCAAATCCCTCTCTAAATTGTTGAAATTCTCTTGAAGCTTTTAAAATTCTCTCTAGAATTTTCAAAATCCATGGCCACATGTTTACAATTTCACGTCAAAAAATGACTAAAATTCCAGTTGAAATTTTTTCAAAGTCCCTTAAAAATTTTCCAATTTTTGTCCCAATTCTTCCCATTCCCATTGAAACTTTTCAAATCCCTCTCAAAATTGTTGAAACTCTCTTGAAGCTTTTAAAATTCTCTCTAGAATTTTCAAAATCCATGTCCACATATTTACAATTTCACATTAAAAAATGGCTAAAATTCCAGTTGAAATTTTTTCAAAGTCCCTTAAAAATTTTCCAATTTTTGTCCCAATTCTTCCCATTCCCATTGAAACTTTTCAAATCCCTCTCAAAATTGTTGAAATTCTCTTGAAGCTTTTAAAATTCTCTCTAGAATTTTCAAAATCCATGTCCACATGTTTACAATTTCACGTCAAAAAATGGCTAAAATTCCAGTTGAAATTTTTTCAAAGTCCCTTAAAAATTTTCCAATTTTTGTCCCAATTCTTCCCATTCCCATTGAAACTTTTCAAATCCCTCTCAAAATTGTAGAAATTCTGTTAAAGCTTTTAAAATTCTCTCTAGAATTTTCAAAATCCATGGCCACATGTTTACAATTTCACGTCAAAAAATGGCTAAAATTCCAGTTGAAATTTTTTCAAAGTCCCTTAAAAATTTTCCAATTTTTGTCCCAATTCTTCCCATTCCCATTGAAACTTTTCAAATCCCTCTCAAAATTGTTGAAACTCTGTTGAAGCTTTTAAAATTCTCTCTAGAATTTTCAAAATCCATGTCCACATGTTTACAATTTCACGTCAAAAAATGGCTAAAATTCCAGTTGAAATATTTTCAAAGTCCCTTAAAAATTTTCCAATTTTTGTTCCAATTCTTCCCATTCCCATTGAAACTTTTCAAATCCCTCTCAAAATTGTTGAAATTCTGTTGAAGCTTTTAAAATTCTCTCTAGAATTTTCAAAATCCATGGCCACATGTTTACAATTTCACGTCAAAAAATGGCTAAAATTCCAGTTGAAATTTTTTCAAAGTCCCTTAAAAATTTTCCAATTTTTGTCCCAATTCTTCCCATTCCCATTGAAACTTTTCAAATCCCTCTCAAAATTGTTGAAATTCTGTTGAAGCTTTTAAAATTCTCTCTAGAATTTTCAAAATCCATGGCCACATGTTTACAATTTCACGTCAAAAAATGGCTAAAATTCCAGCTGAAATTTTTTCAAAGTCCCTTAAAAATTTTCCAATTTTTGTCCCAATTCTTCCCATTCCCATTGAAACTTTTCAAATCCCTCTCAAAATTGTTGAAATTCTGTTGAAGCTTTTAAAATTCTCTCTAGAATTTTCAAAATCCATGGCCACATGTTTACAATTTCACGTCAAAAAATGGCTAAAATTCCAGTTGAAATTTTTTCAAAGTCCCTTAAAAATTTTCCAATTTTTGTCCCAATTCTTCCCATTCCCATTGAAACTTTTCAAATCCCTCTCAAAATTGTTGAAATTCTGTTGAAGCTTTTAAAATTCTCTCTAGAATTTTCAAAATCCACTTCAACATGTTTACAATTTCACGTCAAAAAATGGCTAAAATTCCAGTTGAAATTTTTTCAAAGTCCCTTAAAAATTTTCCAATTTTTGTCCCAATTCTTCCCATTCCCATTGAAACTTTTCAAATCCCTCTCAAAATTGTTGAAATTCTCTTGAAGCTTTTAAAATTCTCTCTAGAATTTTCAAAATCCATGGCCACATGTTTACAATTTCACGTCAAAAAATGGCTAAAATTCCAGTTGAAATTTTTTCAAAGTCCCTTAAAAATTTTCCAATTTTTGTCCCAATTCTTCCCATTCCCATTGAAACTTTTCAAATCCCTCTCAAAATTGTTGAAATTCTCTTGAAGCTTTTAAAATTCTCTCTAGAATTTTCAAAATCCATGTCCACATGTTTACAATTTCACGTCAAAAATGGCTAAAATTCCAGTTGAAATTTTTTCAAAGTCCCTTAAAAATTTTCCAATTTTTGTCCCAATTCTTCCCATTCCCATTGAAACTTTTCAAATCCCTCTCAAAATTGTTGAAATTCTGTTGAAGCTTTTAAAATTCTCTCTAGAATTTTCAAAATCCACTTCAACATGTTTACAATTTCACGTCAAAAAATGGCTAAAATTCCAGTTGAAATTTTTTCAAAGTCCCTTAAAAATTTTCCAATTTTTGTCCCAATTCTTCCCATTCCCATTGAAACTTTTCAAATCCCTCTCAAAATTGTTGAAATTCTCTTGAAGCTTTTAAAATTCTCTCTAGAATTTTCAAAATCCATGGCCACATGTTTACAATTTCACGTCAAAAAATGGCTAAAATTCCAGTTGAAATTTTTTCAAAGTCCCTTAAAAATTTTCCAATTTTTGTCCCAATTCTTCCCATTCCCATTGAAACTTTTCAAATCCCTCTCTAAATTGTTGAAATTCTCTTGAAGCTTTTAAAATTCTCTCTAGAATTTTCAAAATCCATGGCCACATGTTTACAATTTCACGTCAAAAAATGACTAAAATTCCAGTTGAAATTTTTTCAAAGTCCCTTAAAAATTTTCCAATTTTTGTCCCAATTCTTCCCATTCCCATTGAAACTTTTCAAATCCCTCTCAAAATTGTTGAAACTCTCTTGAAGCTTTTAAAATTCTCTCTAGAATTTTCAAAATCCATGTCCACATATTTACAATTTCACATTAAAAAATGGCTAAAATTCCAGTTGAAATTTTTTCAAAGTCCCTTAAAAATTTTCCAATTTTTGTCCCAATTCTTCCCATTCCCATTGAAACTTTTCAAATCCCTCTCAAAATTGTTGAAATTCTCTTGAAGCTTTTAAAATTCTCTCTAGAATTTTCAAAATCCACTTCAACATGTTTACAATTTCACGTCAAAAAATGGCTAAAATTCCAGTTGAAATTTTTTCAAAGTCCCTTAAAAATTTTCCAATTTTTGTCCCAATTCTTCCCATTCCCATTGAAACTTTTCAAATCCCTCTCAAAATTGTAGAAATTCTGTTAAAGCTTTTAAAATTCTCTCTAGAATTTTCAAAATCCATGGCCACATGTTTACAATTTCACGTCAAAAAATGGCTAAAATTCCAGTTGAAATTTTTTCAAAGTCCCTTAAAAATTTTCCAATTTTTGTCCCAATTCTTCCCATTCCCATTGAAACTTTTCAAATCCCTCTCAAAATTGTTGAAACTCTGTTGAAGCTTTTAAAATTCTCTCTAGAATTTTCAAAATCCATGTCCACATGTTTACAATTTCACGTCAAAAAATGGCTAAAATTCCAGTTGAAATATTTTCAAAGTCCCTTAAAAATTTTCCAATTTTTGTTCCAATTCTTCCCATTCCCATTGAAACTTTTCAAATCCCTCTCAAAATTGTTGAAATTCTGTTGAAGCTTTTAAAATTCTCTCTAGAATTTTCAAAATCCATGGCCACATGTTTACAATTTCACGTCAAAAAATGGCTAAAATTCCAGTTGAAATTTTTTCAAAGTCCCTTAAAAATTTTCCAATTTTTGTCCCAATTCTTCCCATTCCCATTGAAACTTTTCAAATCCCTCTCAAAATTGTTGAAATTCTGTTGAAGCTTTTAAAATTCTCTCTAGAATTTTCAAAATCCATGGCCACATGTTTACAATTTCACGTCAAAAAATGGCTAAAATTCCAGTTGAAATTTTTTCAAAGTCCCTTAAAAATTTTCCAATTTTTGTCCCAATTCTTCCCATTCCCATTGAAACTTTTCAAATCCCTCTCAAAATTGTTGAAATTCTGTTGAAGCTTTTAAAATTCTCTCTAGAATTTTCAAAATCCATGGCCACATGTTTACAATTTCACGTCAAAAAATGGCTAAAATTCCAGTTGAAATTTTTTCAAAGTCCCTTAAAAATTTTCCAATTTTTGTCCCAATTCTTCCCATTCCCATTGAAACTTTTCAAATCCCTCTCAAAATTGTTGAAATTCTGTTGAAGCTTTTAAAATTCTCTCTAGAATTTTCAAAATCCACTTCAACATGTTTACAATTTCACGTCAAAAAATGGCTAAAATTCCAGTTGAAATTTTTTCAAAGTCCCTTAAAAATTTTCCAATTTTTGTCCCAATTCTTCCCATTCCCATTGAAACTTTTCAAATCCCTCTCAAAATTGTTGAAATTCTCTTGAAGCTTTTAAAATTCTCTCTAGAATTTTCAAAATCCATGGCCACATGTTTACAATTTCACGTCAAAAAATGGCTAAAATTCCAGTTGAAATTTTTTCAAAGTCCCTTAAAAATTTTCCAATTTTTGTCCCAATTCTTCCCATTCCCATTGAAACTTTTCAAATCCCTCTCAAAATTGTTGAAATTCTCTTGAAGCTTTTAAAATTCTCTCTAGAATTTTCAAAATCCATGTCCACATGTTTACAATTTCACGTCAAAAATGGCTAAAATTCCAGTTGAAATTTTTTCAAAGTCCCTTAAAAATTTTCCAATTTTTGTCCCAATTCTTCCCATTCCCATTGAAACTTTTCAAATCCCTCTCAAAATTGTTGAAATTCTGTTGAAGCTTTTAAAATTCTCTCTAGAATTTTCAAAATCCATGGCCACATGTTTACAATTTCACGTCAAAAAATTCCTAAAACTCCAGTTGAAATTTTTTCAAAGTCCCTTAAAAGTTTTCCAATTTTTGTCCCAATTCTTCCCATTCCCATTGAAACTTTTCAAATCCCTCTCAAAATTGTTGAAATTCTCTTGAAGCTTTTAAAATTCTCTCTAGAATTTTCAAAATCCATGTCCACATGTTTACAATTTCACGTCAAAAAATGGCTAAAATTCCAGTTGAAATTTTTTCAAAGTCCCTTAAAAATTTTCCAATTTTTGTCCCAATTCTTCCCATTCCCATTGAAACTTTTCAAATCCCTCTCAAAATTGTTGAAATTCTCTTGAAGCTTTTAAAATTCTCTCTAGAATTTTCAAAATCCATGGCCACATGTTTACAATTTCACGTCAAAAAATGACTAAAATTCCAGTTGAAATTTTTTCAAAGTCCCTTAAAAATTTTCCAATTTTTGTCCCAATTCTTCCCATTCCCATTGAAACTTTTCAAATCCCTCTCAAAATTGTTGAAACTCTCTTGAAGCTTTTAAAATTCTCTCTAGAATTTTCAAAATCCATGTCCACATATTTACAATTTCACATTAAAAAATGGCTAAAATTCCAGTTGAAATTTTTTCAAAGTCCCTTAAAAATTTTCCAATTTTTGTCCCAATTCTTCCCATTCCCATTGAAACTTTTCAAATCCCTCTCAAAATTGTTGAAATTCTGTTGAAGCTTTTAAAATTCTCTCTAGAATTTTCAAAATCCACTTCAACATGTTTACAATTTCACGTCAAAAAATGGCTAAAATTCCAGTTGAAAATTTTTTCAAAGTCCCTTAAAAATTTTCCAATTTTTGTCCCAATTCTTCCCATTCCCATTGAAACTTTTCAAATCCCTCTCAAAATTGTTGAAATTCTCTTGAAGCTTTTAAAATTCTCTCTAGAATTTTCAAAATCCATGTCCACATGTTTACAATTTCACATCAAAAAATGGCTAAAATTCCAGTTGAAATTTTTTCAAAGTCCCTTAAAAGTTTTCCAATTTTTGTCCCAATTCTTCCCATTCCCATTGAAACTTTTCAAATCCTCTCAAAATTGTTGAAATTCTGTTGAAGCTTTTAAAATTCTCTCTAGAATTTTCAAAATCCATGTCCACATGTTTACAATTTCACGTCAAAAAATGGCTAAAATTCCAGTTGAAAATTTTTCAAAGTCCCTTAAAAATTTTCCAATTTTTGTCCCAATTCTTCCCATTCCCATTGAAACTTTTCAAATCCCTCTCAAAATTGTTGAAATTCTGTTGAAGCTTTTAAAATTCTCTCTAGAATTTTCAAAATCCACTTCAACATGTTTACAATTTCACGTCAAAAAATGGCTAAAATTCCAGTTGAAATTTTTTCAAAGTCCCTTAAAAATTTTCCAATTTTTGTCCCAATTCTTCCCATTCCCATTGAAACTTTTCAAATCCCTCTCAAAATTGTTGAAATTCTCTTGAAGCTTTTAAAATTCTCTCTAGAATTTTCAAAATCCATGGCCACATGTTTACAATTTCACGTCAAAAAATGGCTAAAATTCCAGTTGAAATTTTTTCAAAGTCCCTTAAAAATTTTCCAATTTTTGTCCCAATTCTTCCCATTCCCATTGAAACTTTTCAAATCCCTCTCTAAATTGTTGAAATTCTCTTGAAGCTTTTAAAATTCTCTCTAGAATTTTCAAAATCCATGGCCACATGTTTACAATTTCACGTCAAAAAATGACTAAAATTCCAGTTGAAATTTTTTCAAAGTCCTTAAAAATTTTCCAATTTTTGTCCCAATTCTTCCCATTCCCATTGAAACTTTTCAAATCCCTCTCAAAATTGTTGAAACTCTCTTGAAGCTTTTAAAATTCTCTCTAGAATTTTCAAAATCCATGTCCACATATTTACAATTTCACATTAAAAAATGGCTAAAATTCCAGTTGAAATTTTTTCAAAGTCCCTTAAAAATTTTCCAATTTTTGTCCCAATTCTTCCCATTCCCATTGAAACTTTTCAAATCCCTCTCAAAATTGTTGAAATTCTCTTGAAGCTTTTAAAATTCTCTCTAGAATTTTCAAAATCCACTTCAACATGTTTACAATTTCACGTCAAAAAATGGCTAAAATTCCAGTTGAAATTTTTTCAAAGTCCCTTAAAAATTTTCCAATTTTTGTCCCAATTCTTCCCATTCCCATTGAAACTTTTCAAATCCCTCTCAAAATTGTTGAAATTCTCTTGAAGCTTTTAAAATTCTCTCTAGAATTTTCAAAATCCATGTCCACATGTTTACAATTTCACATCAAAAAATGGCTAAAATTCCAGTTGAAATTTTTTCAAAGTCCCTTAAAAGTTTTCCAATTTTTGTCCCAATTCTTCCCATTCCCATTGAAACTTTTCAAAATCCTCTCAAAATTGTTGAAATTCTGTTGAAGCTTTTAAAATTCTCTCTAGAATTTTCAAAATCCATGTCCACATGTTTACAATTTCACGTCAAAAAATGGCTAAAATTCCAGTTGAAAATTTTTCAAAGTCCCTTAAAAATTTTCCAATTTTTGTCCCAATTCTTCCCATTCCCATTGAAACTTTTCAAATCCCTCTCTAAATTGTTGAAATTCTCTTGAAGCTTTTAAAATTCTCTCTAGAATTTTCAAATCCATGTCCACATGTTTACAATTTCACGTCAAAAAATGGCTAAAATTCCAGTTGAAATTTTTTCAAAGTCCCTTAAAAATTTTCCAATTTTTGTCCCAATTCTTCCCATTCCCATTGAAACTTTTCAAATCCCTCTCAAAATTGTTGAAATTCTGTTGAAGCTTTTAAAATTCTCTCTAGAATTTTCAAAATCCATGTCCACATATTTACAATTTCACATTAAAAAATGGCTAAAATTCCAGTTGAAATTTTTTCAAAGTCCCTTCAAAATTTTCCAATTTTTGTCCCAATTCTTCCCATTCCCATTGAAACTTTTCAAATCCCTCTCAAAATTGTTGAAATTCTCTTGAAGCTTTTAATATTCTCTCTAGAATTTTCAAAATCCATGTCCACATGTTTACAATTTCACGTCAAAAAATGGCTAAAATTCCAGTTGAAATTTTTTCAAAGTCCCTTAAAAATTTTCCAATTTTTGTCCCAATTCTTCCCATTCCCATTGAAACTTTTCAAATCCCTCTCTAAATTGTTGAAATTCTCTTGAAGCTTTTAAAATTCTCTCTAGAATTTTCAAAATCCATGTCCACATGTTTACAATTTCACGTCAAAAAATGGCTAAAATTCCAGTTGAAATTTTTTCAAAGTCCCTTAAAAATTTTCCAATTTTTGTCCCAATTCTTCCCATTCCCATTGAAACTTTTCAAATCCCTCTCAAAATTGTTGAAATTCTCTTGAAGCTTTTAAAATTCTCTCTAGAATTTTCAAAATCCATGGCCACATGTTTACAATTTCACATAAAAAAATGGCTAAAATTCCAGTTGAAATTTTTTCAAAGTCCCTTAAAAATTTTCCAATTTTTGTCCCAATTCTTCCCATTCCCATTGAAACTTTTCAAATCCCTCTCAAAATTGTTGAAATTCTCTTGAAGCTTTTAAAATTCTCTCTAGAATTTTCAAAATCCATGTCCACATGTTTACAATTTCACGTCAAAAAATGGCTAAAATTCCAGTTGAAATTTTTTCAAAGTCCCTTAAAAATTTTCCAATTTTTGTCCCAATTCTTCCCATTCCCATTGAAACTTTTCAAATCCCTCTCAAAATTGTTGAAATTCTCTTGAAGCTTTTAAAATTCTCTCTAGAATTTTCAAAATCCATGGCCACATGTTTACAATTTCACGTCAAAAAATGGCTAAAATTCCAGTTGAAATTTTTTCAAAGTCCCTTAAAAATTTTCCAATTTTTGTCCCAATTCTTCCCATTCCCATTGAAACTTTTCAAATCCCTCTCAAAATTGTTGAAATTCTCTTGAAGCTTTTAAAATTCTCTCTAGAATTTTCAAAATCCATGTCCACATGTTTACAATTTCACATAAAAAAATGGCTAAAATTCCAGTTGAAATTTTTTCAAAGTCCCTTAAAAATTTTCCAATTTTTGTCCCAATTCTTCCCATTCCCATTGAAACTTTTCAAATCCCTCTCAAAATTGTTGAAATTCTGTTGAAGCTTTTAAAATTCTCTCTAGAATTTTCAAAATCCATGTCCACATGTTTACAATTTCACGTCAAAAAATGGCTAAAATTCCAGTTGAAATTTTTTCAAAGTCCCTTAAAAATTTTCCAATTTTTGTCCCAATTCTTCCCATTCCCATTGAAACTTTTCAAATCCCTCTCAAAATTGTTGAAATTCTGTTG